>NW_013850326.1:0-1214 GCF_000517525.1 Limulus polyphemus
GTGAAGGAAGCCACAGGAATTCGATGGGAAGACACCGTGTGAAGCATATAGAGCACAGTTTGAGTTACTGGCAGAGATGAATGGATGGACAGAGGAGCAGAAAGCTGTATATCTGGCAACGAGCTTGAATGGACAACCACTGGAAATACTTGGACAGTTGACAGCAGCCGACAGACACAATTATAGAACACTGGTGTCGGCTCTAGAACTCAGGTATGGAACCCAAAACCAGTCAGAAGTCTACAGGGCCAGGTTCAGGACGAGAGTCCCTGCTAAAGGGGAGAGCCAACAAGAGCTGGCACAGGACTTGGAGAGCATGGCACACAAGGCCTACCCAACAGCACCACCCGATCTCCTCAAGTTGTTGCACCTAGCTGTTGGGACTTTCATGATGGGGGTTGGTGGGCGTTGCTCAACACCAACCACTACTGGTCTCCTTGAGGCCGACATGTTGGTAATATTCCTCCTACACTGGCTCCTCAAATGTCCGTGCTTTCCACAGTTCCAACAACTTTTCTGGATACCAGCCTTTCCTGCTGTGGCACCTCCCCTGTGTTGAAGCTTCCAGCATTGAGCTCTCTTGTGCCCAAGTTTATTACAGTGCCAGCAAAGTCCCTCAAACTTCTCTGCAAGCTGACCTTTTCTGGCCTTGAATCCAGATGACTGTACCAACCTCGGTACCTCCGTGCTGGACTTAACGTAGGATTCAAATTCGAGAGCTCTGGCCATTGCATTTCCTGTCACATAGACACTGTGTGTGCTTGGCATTTTAGCTGGATGGCCAAAGGTGCAACTTTGTCATAGACTCTGCGTCTCAGCAAACCCTTGTGAGCATCAAGGTGTTAAATCACGAAGGAGTACCAGAAGCCATACAGAAGCTTTATGGTGTGACAGGACATTCTACAAGATTGTGGGGACCAGGGTTGGTAACTATTGAGCTCATGGGCATACCTGACAGACAGAAAGTATACTTGGCTGACATTGAAGACGAATGCATATTAGGATTGGACTATCTACTACCGAGAAAGTTTGTAATTGATTTTGATAAAATGACGTTTGGGAACAACAAAGGAAGACGAATGCATATTAGGATTGGACTATCTACTACCGAGGAAGTTTGTAATTGATTTTGATAAAATGACGTTTGGGAACAACAAAGGCCAAGTTCCGGTAACTGTTAAGAGAGAGGTTGAACTAATTAGGTGTCATCAAGC
>NW_013850327.1:0-558 GCF_000517525.1 Limulus polyphemus
CCCTAGCATGGGGATAAAGATTGGTGATGAAATCTAGTCCATAACCCCGACGAAGTATCTGTTAATCACTGATTGACACACCAAGAGGCGCATCGGTGCTGAGCAGGGCTGAATAAGTCAATATCATTCTCAGTGGAGTAACAACCCTTGTCAGATCATCCATACAGACATTTTGTATTTTATTGTTTCTACGCCAGAGTGAGGTTGGAAAAATTTCTGTGGACAACCAAAATACAATAAAGTATCTTCTTGTTTCTACGCCAGAGTGAGGTTATACAATTTCTGTTGACAACCAAAATACAATAAAGTATCTTCTTGTTTCTACGCCAGAGTGAGATTGGAAAAATTTCTGTGAACAACCAAAATACAATAAAGTATATTCTTGTTTCTAAGCCAGAGTGAGGTTGGAACAATTTCTGTGGACAACCAAAATAAAATAAAGTATATTCTTGTTTCTACGCCAGAGTGAGGTTGGAACAATTTCTGTGGACAGCCAAAATACAATAAAGTATATTCTTGTTTCTAAGCCAGAGTGAGGTTGGAACAATTTCTGTGGAC
>NW_013850328.1:0-406 GCF_000517525.1 Limulus polyphemus
CTGAAAGGAGTATAGGTATAGGATTCCATTTTAATCTAAATTTAATTAGATATATTGTTTGTCTGTTTTGAATTTCGCGCAGAGCTACACGAGGGTTATCTGCGCTAATTTAGCAGTGTAAGACTAGAGGAAAGGTAGCTAGTTATCACCACCCACCGCCAACTCTTGGGCTACTCTTTTACCAATGAATAGTGGGATTGACCGTCACATTATAACGTCCCCACCGCTGAAAGGGCAAGCATGTTTGGTGGGATGCGGATTCGAACCCGCGACCCTCAGATTGCGAGTCGAGTGCCTTAACCACCTGGCCATACCGGGCAATTAGATATATAATTAAGTTTTAATAATCCTTTCATATAATGTTTGATTAATATCTTGTTTTTTATAACAGTTAATACTTACTTTT
>NW_013850329.1:0-367 GCF_000517525.1 Limulus polyphemus
TTCAAAGTGGTAAAGTTTCAAACATGAATAGTCTGGTAGTCAGTAGTGGTTCTTCAAAGTGGTAAAGTTTCAAACGTGAATAGTCTGGTAGTCAGTAGTGGTTCTTCAAAGTGGTAAAGTTTCCAACGTGAATAGTCTGGTAGTCAGTAGTAGTTCTTCAAAGTGGTAAAGTTTCCAACGTGAATAGTCTGGTAATCAGTAGTGGTTCTTCAAAGCGGTAAAGTTTCAAACATGAATAGTCTTGTAATCAGTAGTGGTTCTTCAAAGTGGTAAAGTTTCAAACATGAATAATCTTGTAATCAGTAGTGGTTCTTCAAAGTGGTAAAGTTTCCAATGTGAATAGTCTTGTAATCAGTAGTGGTTCTTC
>NW_013850330.1:0-367 GCF_000517525.1 Limulus polyphemus
GTCAAAGTGACTGAAGAAGTTGATGATGACGATGTGGAACCAGGTATCGATATCAAAGCAGAGCAGGAGAAAGATCAAGATTTGAAGCCAATGATTGATTTTTTAAAAGTAAGTGTTTCGCATCCTGCTTAGGAGAAGGTGTCTAGTCTAAGCCCTGTGACAAAGCACTATTGTGTGCAGTGGGATCAGTTGAAGCTTGAATATGGTATTCTTCTCCGGAGATGGGAAACTACAGATGGTAAATTGACGACCGGGCAAATGGTTATCCCGAGGAAATTACGGGAAGTTGTGCTGGGTCAATCCCATGATACTTTAACGAGGACACCTCGGAGTTAAGAAGACATTGAGTCACCTACGACAAAGATTG
>NW_013850331.1:0-367 GCF_000517525.1 Limulus polyphemus
TTGGTATTTTTACGAAAACATTATATAACTTCATGGTGGAAAACTCGGCGTGTGTAGCTGGTAAATGGCGAAGGACAAAGCTAGCGAGGTCCCCGTTAAGCGAATCGTACCTACATCAACTCGTAATTAACTCGCTCATCTTGAACCTTCGATAAGATATCAAGGAAGTTCCAGACTAGTAGAAAGACTTTATACTGCTTGTAAGTTTGTAAAGTTTTGTATATAAATCATTGTGTGTGTAATAACTATTTGTAATAATTGTTATTGTAATTTGTATTGTTGTTTGTATATTAAAATGTATTTATGTTAAAAAAGAAAACTGTGTGTATCAATCTTGTCGGCAAATATCATAAACTGACTATATATC
>NW_013850332.1:0-367 GCF_000517525.1 Limulus polyphemus
TAACAAACCTGGGCACAAGAGAGCTCAATGCTGATAACTTCAACACAGTGAAGATGTGACAGCAGGAAAGGCTGCTACCCAGAAAGGTTGTTGGAACTGTGGAGAGCAAGGACATATGAAGAGCCAGTGTAAGAAGAATATTACCAATAAGTCAGTCACCAACCCCATCGTGAAACTCCCAACAGCTAGGTGTAAAATGCCAAGCACACATAGTATCTACGTGATAGGAAAGCTGTATGACCAAAGGTGCAACTTTGTCATAGATTCTGCATCTCAGCAAACCGCTGTGAGTATCAAGATGCTGGATCCCAAAGGAGTATGCAAGGTTGTGGGGACCAGTGTGGGCAACTATTGAGCTCATTGGGCA
>NW_013850333.1:0-362 GCF_000517525.1 Limulus polyphemus
AAGCGAAATTAGTTAAAAATTAACCGATGTAAGACTATTATAGATATTTCTGATGTTTATTAAAATCTAAATAGATTAGGCCTGAAATATCTAAACCTTAAATGTGTTTAACTTTAAAGGATCTTACGGTGTGATATTTGGAGAGACAAAACAATTATAATCCTTTTGTAACAGTGTGTTTAGGTTCATCAATACTGAACACACTGGTAAACAGAATAATCACTCATTGTTAAAACTCACCACTACTAACAATGTGTTTAGGTTCATCAATACTGAACACACTGGTAAACAGAATAATCACTCATTGTTAAAACTCACCAGTACTAACAGTGTGTTTAGGTTTATCAATATTGAACACACTG
>NW_013850334.1:0-367 GCF_000517525.1 Limulus polyphemus
GGTAGCTATTACAAACTCTGCCAATTCCTGTCTCAGTGTCCAATTGTACTTTTCTACCATCCCATCAGACTGTGGGTGAAGTGGCATTGTCCTTGTCTTTCATATGCCAAACAACTTGCAGCGTTCATGGTAAACAGCTGATTCAAAGTTTCGGCCTTGATCTGAATGCAGTTCGTATGGCATACAAAATCTGAAGAAGAAATCACTAATAGCCGAAGTTACAGTTGTAGCTTCCTGATTTTGTATTGCATATGCCTTAGGCCACTTGCTGAAATAATCCATCACCACACAAATGTACCTTTTTCTAGCCCGAGTTTGGGGCAAAGGACCAGCAATGTCAATGGCTACTCGTTCCATTGATATAACT
>NW_013850335.1:0-1235 GCF_000517525.1 Limulus polyphemus
CTTTTATTTACTATTGTTATTTGCTCATTCATCTTTCGGGACTGTTATTGTCTTTAATTTGTATTGTTATAGCTCTTACATCTCTCGGAACTGTTCTTGTATTTAATTTATATTGTTATAGCCCTTACATATCTCGGGACTGTTATTGTCTTTAATTTATATTTTAATAGCTCTTACATCTCACTGGAAACTGTTCTTGTTATTAATTTATATTGTAATAGCTCTTACATCTCTCGTGACTGTTGCCGTCTTTAATTTATATTGTAATAGCTCTTCCATCTCTCTGGAAACTCTTTTAGTCTTTAATTTATATTGTAATAGCTCTTACATCTCTCTGGAAACTGTTCTAGTCTCTAAATTATATTGTAATAGCGGAGTTTCCAGAGATATGTAAGAGCTATTACAATATAAATTAAATACAATAACAGTTCCGAGAAATGTAAAAGCCATAACAATATAAATTAAAAACAATAACAGTCCCGAGAGATGTAAGAGATATAACAATATAAATTAAAAATAATATAAGTCTCGAGAGATGTAAGAGCTATTACCATATAAATTAAAGACAAGAACAGTCCCGAGAGATGTAAATGTCTTTAATTTATATTGTAATAGCTCTTACATCTCTCGGGATTGTTATTGTCTTTAATTTATATTCCCGAGAGATGTAAAACCTATAACAATATAATTTAAAAACAATAATAGTCCCGAGAGATGTAAGAGCAATTACAGTATAAATTAAGGACAAGAACAGTTTCATGATATGTAAGAGCTATTACAATATAAATTAAAGCGATAACAGTCTCGAGAGATATAAGAGCTATTACCATATAAATTAAAGACCATAACAATCCCGAGAGATGTAAGAGCTATTACAATATAAATTAAATACAATAAACAGTCCCGACAGATGTAAGAGCTACTACAATATATATTAAAGACAAGAAAAGTCTCCAGAGATGTAAGAGCTATTACAATATAAATTAAAGAGAAGAACAGTTTCGAGAGATATAAAAACTATTACTTAATAGCTCTTACATCTCACTGGAAACTGTTCTTGTTATTAATTTATATTGTAATAGCTCTTACATCTCTCGTGACTGTTGCCGTCTTTAATTTATATTGTAATAGCTCTTCCATCTCTCTGGAAACTCTTTTAGTCTTTAATTTATATTGTAATAGCTCTTACATCTCTCTGGAAACTGTTCTAGTCTCTAAATTATATTGTAATAGCG
>NW_013850336.1:0-366 GCF_000517525.1 Limulus polyphemus
TTTTTCTGGTTTCACATCCACAGTACACAGAGTAACTTTCTTTGAACACATAAATTCCATTCATCTCACCATCAAATTTACCATAGAACACGAAAACAATAAACAGTTATCTTTTCTTAACCTCAAAATTATTAAATGGGACACATAGTTTAGAACCAAAATTCACCACAAGAACGCACACACTGGCCTCTACATCCCCTGGAATTCCGCTCATGACATCACACAAAAAATTAATACACTTAAAAACCTCATAAACACAGCCACAAGACTGTTCAACGGACTACATAAATGAAGAAATTAACCACATAAAGCATTCCTTCATTCACACCAATAAATTTCCACCAGCCATTGCTGAAAAACTCTCCA
>NW_013850337.1:0-367 GCF_000517525.1 Limulus polyphemus
ACGTAAGGCTAAAGTTGAGTATGATGGTTATAAATTCGGTAACTATAGTAACACCTAGGTATTTATGGAGTAGTTGTACCAAGTAAGGCTAAAATGAGTATGGTGGTTATAAATTCTGTAACTAGAGTTACACCTAGGTGTTCGTGGAGTTGTTATACCAAATAACGCTAAAGATGAGTATGGGGGCTACACATTCGGTAACTAGAGTTACACTTAGGTGTTCATGGAGTCGTTGTACCAAGTAATGCTAAAGATGAGTATGGAGATTATAAATTTGGTAACTATAGTTACACCTAGGTGTTCATTTAGTAATTGTACCAAATAAAGCTAAAGATGAGTATGTTGGATATAAATTCGGTAACTAGAG
>NW_013850338.1:0-367 GCF_000517525.1 Limulus polyphemus
AGGGTCACTCTGTTGCCGTGTATGGATAAGTTCGTTTTAGATTACATCTATATAAGGCTTGTTAGGGTCACTCTGTTGCCTTGTACAGATAAGTTGTTTAAGATTACATCTATATAAGGCTTGTTAGCTAAGGTCACTCTGTTGCCGTGTATGGATTAGTCGTTTTAGATTACATCTATATAAGGCTTGTTAGCTAAGGTCACTCTGTTGCCGTGTACTGATTAGTCGTTTTAGATTACATCTATATAAGGCTTGTTAGGGTCACTCTGTTGCCGTGTACGGATAAGTCGTTTTAGATTACATCTATATAAGACTTGTTAGGGTCACTATATTGCCGTGTATGGATAAGTTCTTTTAGATTACATTT
>NW_013850339.1:0-363 GCF_000517525.1 Limulus polyphemus
ATAGGTTACTAGGGATAGAGTACTAAAGAGAGGGGGAAGGAGTGGCCTTATATGTAAAATGTGAGTTACATCCTGCTGAAGTTGAAGATACCAAAGATAATATCAAGGAGATTGAATCCATTTGTGTTTTTGTAAGCGGATATAAAGGGAAAAGTTTTTTTGGTGGGAATTTGTTACAAACCACCAGATGGTACTGATAAAAATTAGTGAGAAACTTTACAGTGAGATTAAGATTTCAGCTGTTAATGAAGTCATAATTATGGGTGATTTTCATTTTAGGCATATAGATTGGGAAACACTAATCAAACTAGAATCTGAACGATTAGTAAAATGTATAACCAATTAACTGTGGTTCATTTACCC
>NW_013850340.1:0-364 GCF_000517525.1 Limulus polyphemus
CTTCTCCAACAAATCAAAGTCCATCTCAAGCAAGGGGGCCCAAAACTGTAGACAGTACTCTAAGTGAGGCCTTAAAATTGATCTATACAGTGAAACAATAATATCCATTGTCTTATATTCAGTATTTCTATAGATGCTACCCAAAATCCTATTAGCCCTATTGCTAGCTACAATACACTGTTTAGACAATTTAAGTGATTTTTTTATCACAACACCAAGATCTTTTTCTTCAACCACAGTATTTAATGTATTCTTATTTAAGTTGTAACAATAATTTGAATTGTGAAAACCTACATGCATCATCTTACATTTTGGATAGTTAAACATCATCTGTCACGTATTGGCCCAATGCATCAAATGATCT
>NW_013850341.1:0-365 GCF_000517525.1 Limulus polyphemus
AGCTTATAGTGTTAGGTATATATATATGTCAACTTTTGTCTGAATTGAGTTTATATTTAAAAACGTACCTAGCTTACAGTGTTAGTTACGTACTGCGAAACTCCCGCCAATTCTTCAAGGTTGTAGAATATTCGTGAAGGTAAGAATCGACAATATATCCACTTCTGTAACTGGTTAAATATAGTTCAGTATTGTTGTCGGAATTTTCGAGAACACATTTCTCACGCCTGTAAAAACAGTCAACGCGACGCGCCAAAAGAGAGAGCCTATTAGTCGTCCAGTGTGCTAAAAACTCCTAAAGCTTTTTATAACACTCATCGATCGGAAAAAATAAGACATTTGACCAGGAACAGTTATAAATTTCG
>NW_013850342.1:0-387 GCF_000517525.1 Limulus polyphemus
AAGACACAATATTCAACGATAATGTGTACTGTCAGTAAGAAAACACAAGATTTAACGATAATATGTACTGTCAATAAGAAGACACAATATTCAACGATACTGTGTACTGTCAATAAGAAGATACAAGATTTAACGATACTGTGTACTGTCAATATAAAGACAGAAGATTTAACGATACTATGTACTTTCAATAAGAAGACACAAGTTTTATCAATACTGTGTACTGTCAATAAGAAGACACAAGATTTAACGATACTGTGTACTGTCAATAAGAAGACACACGATTTAACGATACTGTGTACATTCAATAAGAAAACACAATATTTAACAAAACTGTGTACTGTCAATAAGAAGACACAAGATTTAACAATACTGTGTACTATGAAT
>NW_013850343.1:0-529 GCF_000517525.1 Limulus polyphemus
ACTTAACAGGAATCAAGTCTAGAAATGTATTATTAGTATTGTACCGATTGCCAGATAAATCAGGAAACATCCACCAACTGATACCAAGGGTCGAACTTCCATTCTGCTAACTTTTATATACGAATAATGTTACTTCCATTACTTTGCTACAATTCTTCGGTATCATAGAATTATAGGTATGAAAGGAAGACTAAAGATGACTACTTATTCGAAATGAAGTACGAAACTCTAGGATAGTCAGAGAAGTGTAAAAACGTAGCCGTCAATTACACACTTATTTCTTTATAAATGTATTAGAAAAAAATACGAAATTACTTTTCTATGATGTATAGGATAATACTTCACATTAGGTATATGTTAAAATGTGCTGGTATTACGGCGGCAGTTTTCAATGCTTGTATGGAGTGAGGTTTCCAAACGTTTACTTAACTTCTTACCTGAGACAAAGAGTCAAGAAGGACACAACATATGAAGAAACTAGCTGGATTTACTATGCATTTATCTCTACATGTTCACTGCTTTACTTTGG
>NW_013850344.1:0-367 GCF_000517525.1 Limulus polyphemus
GATAACTGAACTTCCAAGTATTTCTTTCTTAATTTTTTCTCCATCTATTGAGAGATAATTAAACTTCCAAGTATTTTTTCTTAATTTTTTCTCCATCTATTGAGAGATAACTGAATTTCCAACTATTTTTCTCTATCTATTCAAAGATAACTGAACATAGAAGTATGTTTTTATTTTTCCAATCAATTGAGAGATAACTGAACTTCCAAGTATTTTTTCCATCTATTGTTTGTTTGTTTGTTTGAATTTCGCGCAAAGCTACACGAGGGCTATCTGCGCTAGCCGTCCCTAATTTAGCAGTGTAAGACTAGAGGGAAGGCAGCTAGTCATCACCACCCACCGCCAACTCTTGGGCTACTCTTTTACC
>NW_013850345.1:0-654 GCF_000517525.1 Limulus polyphemus
GGGTTCGAATCCCCGTCACACCAAACATGCTCGCTCCTTCAGCCGTGGGGGCCTTATAGTGTGACGTTCAATCCCATTATTCGTTAGTAAAACGAGTAGCCGAAGAGTTGGCGGCGGGTGGTGATAGCTGCCTTCCCTCTAGTCTTACACTGCTAAATTAGGGACGGCTAGCGCAGCTAGCCCTCCGTGTAGCTTTGTGCGAAATTCATAACAAACAAACAGCCTTGTTTATTAAAATATTATTGAACACGTGCGTCGTTAGATATGTTCATTCCAAAGTTCAATTGAAATTAAATAGTTAGTAAATGTAGGAGGAAACTAGAAGATAAAACATTCGCCAAGTAAGAATAGGTTTATTGACGCGTATGAAAACAAGAACCCTTCATCGGGTTGCCAGTAAGGATAAAACGGGTATTAGAAGAGATAGGGTATAAGAATTTATTTTAAATTTGGCGAGGGTTTTATCTTGTTTGTTTTCTTCTACATTTTGTTATTTCCTTTTCTACGTAATACTTTTATAACCAGAACATATATATTGATATTTGGCTGGAAGAATACCTTGTTTCGGTGCTATCGTACACAGCCGTGATATATCTGTCTCTACCTCGCAGATCACGCATGCGCATACTCACCTCACCAGGGTTTTTAAGATTT
>NW_013850346.1:0-367 GCF_000517525.1 Limulus polyphemus
GACTTTAAGTAAGTAGTTACCAAAGGCTATTGAACCATAGTAAACTTTAAGTAAGTAGTTACCAAAGGCTATTGAACCATAGTAGACTTTAAGAAAGCACTTACCAAGCACTGATGAACAATAGTAAACTTTGAGAAAGTACTTACCAATGGCTGTCGATTCATCGTAGACTATAAGAAGGTACTTACCAAATTCTGTTGGACCATACTATACTCTAAAGAAGTACTTACCAAAGGCTGTTGGACCATAGTATACTTTAAAGAAGTAATTACCAAAGGCTGTCTAACTATAGTAGACTTTAAGTAAGTAGTTACCAAAGGCTAGTGAACCATAGTAGACTTTAAGAAAGCACTTACCAAGCACTGAT
>NW_013850347.1:0-367 GCF_000517525.1 Limulus polyphemus
CCTGGACTTTCCCCAACTTTCTTGATCTTCTATACCAGTAATACCAGTCAATTTAAATTTCTTAAATTTATTATGCTTTTCTTTAATTTTATCTCTTAAACTCTTTGTATGTATGTGATCACTACTGCTGGAGACTTGGGACCAGTATATCACTGAATAATAACGTATGCGATCAATACTGCTGGAGACTTGGGACCAATATAACACTGGATAATAACGTATGTGATCAATACTGCTGGAGACTTGGGACCAATATAACACTGAATAATAACGTATGTGATCAATACTGCTGGAGACTTGGGACCAATATAACACTGAATAATAACGTATGTGATCAATACTGCTGGAGACCTGGGACCAGTATAAC
>NW_013850348.1:0-370 GCF_000517525.1 Limulus polyphemus
TATATAGTGTAAATATTAGGTATGTATATGGTAGTTATAGTGATTTATATTAGTGTGATAAGTGTAATATTTGTACAATATAGTCATGTTATTCACGACCAACACTGGAAAAAAAAAGTCCTGCTAGCCCTCCCATCTTATCTCATGGTCAGTAAGGGTTGCCCCAGACCTGACCAGCCCCCATTCCCTCCTCACCTGGCACACCACCAGGCCTACCCAGAGATCATTATATGACTTTTTGTGTTTATTCTTTACTTTTGCATGCTATTCTATGATTTCATAAGGTAAAAAGAAACATTGATTTTTTTTTCTTTGCATATTGGGTGGGGGTTTTTCCACCCCACCTGAGCAATGATAGGGTTAATTAAAA
>NW_013850349.1:0-573 GCF_000517525.1 Limulus polyphemus
CATTTAATCACACAGTTACTATGCGTTAATTTAACGGCAAACATTCAACTTACCAATAGAATAAAGTATGGTTCATGGATCACTGCACTTCTAGGTGACTAAGGATATACAACTAAGATAAGTGATAGTGGTTAAAATATAACGTGGTTAAAACATAACGTGATAGTGGTTGAAATATAACGTGATAAGAGCTTAAACATAACGTGATAGTGGTTGAAATATAACGTGATAAGAGCTTAAACATAACGTGATAGTGGTTTAAACATAACATGATAGTGGTTAAAATATAACGTGATAATGGCTTAAACATAACGTGATAGTGGTTTAAACGTAATGTAATAGTGGTTAAAACATAATGTGATAGTGGTTAAAACATAACGTGATAGTTGTTAAAACAAAACGTGATAGTGGTTAAAACATAATGCGATAGTGGTTTAAACATAACGTGAATATGGTTTAAACATAACGTGAATATGGTTTAAGCATAACGTGATAGTGGTTAAACATAACGTAATAGTGGTTTAAACATAAAGTAATAGTGGTTAAAACATAACGTGATAGTGGTTAAAACAT
>NW_013850350.1:0-366 GCF_000517525.1 Limulus polyphemus
GGTTTAGTGTTTATAACACTTTTTTTTTGCTTTGTTTTTTTTTACAACATCACTCAGCATTTAGGTATTTCCACTTGTTTTAAATGCAATTCTATTTGTGATTAGTGTTCTAAAACTCATTGCACATATTAGCCATAAAAAATGAAAATATTTCAACAAAGACTTTTGCAAGAGCACACAAATTATATTTTTGTCTATATTCAATTGTATTTATTATACATTACTGTGCTCAGTTTTATTACTTTTATCATATTTTATGTTTTAGTTTCTGCTCAAGAATTATGTATAAAATATTTCACTGAATAATGTACAACTTGGATTATTCATCTTCAGACAATTGTTTGGTAAGTGTTTAGCTTATTTCTG
>NW_013850351.1:0-365 GCF_000517525.1 Limulus polyphemus
ACAAGAAAACAACAAGTATTTAAGTTTTGCCATATCACAATGCTTGTTTCAAAAATTGAAAATATCAAAATAATTGCAGAGGAATAATATACTTCTTTGTAAGTCATATTGTAACTTTCAGGATAACAATGTGTTAGGTTAAACCAGAGAATTTTAGAATTATATGAATACTTTAATACTTTTCAAATAAAAAATATTGGTGGTATACTTAAAGTTTACAAAATAATTATTGGATGTTCAATCCCTTTTTCTTTTGATAAATATTTTTTATTTCAGTTTTGTTTTGGTTGAGTTGGCAGTATTTCACAAATACTTATGAGCATATATTAAATACATTATTTTGTTAGAATTAAAATTATACTAAA
>NW_013850352.1:0-367 GCF_000517525.1 Limulus polyphemus
GCTCTACTAACTAGCACTTTGAAGACACCTTAGAATTATTAACAGGACTCTACTAACTAGCACTTTGAAGACACTTTAGAATTATTAACAGGACTCTACTAACTAGCACTTTGAAGACACCTTAGAATTATTAACAGGACTCTACTAATTAGCACTTTGAAGACACCTTAGAATTATTAACAGGACTCTACTAACTAGCACTTTGAAGACACTTTAGAATTATTAACACGGCTCTACTAACTAGCACTTTGAAGACACCTTAGAATTATTAACAGGACTCTACTAACTAGCACTTTGAAGACACTTTAGAATTATTAACAGGACTCTACTAACTAGCACTTTGAAGACACCTTAGAATTATTAACAG
>NW_013850353.1:0-365 GCF_000517525.1 Limulus polyphemus
TTACTCTAATAATTTAATGTCAAATCAATTAATCAGAACATTATTGCACCCTGCTCTGTATAACTTATATATAAGTTAATAAAGTATTGTGGTTATTGTAAAAACATAAATGACTGAATTACGCCTATGTGTAGTTCTTATATACTTATTTCTGGAATCTCCTATAGATGTTTTTTTCTCTCTGGTCGGAGGCCCACTATGAGCCTGTGCAAGCGGGCTTGACTCTATCCAATCATTCGTTGGGTATTAGATTTTGTGGTGAAATACTGCGCAGTGTAGATAATGTATGATTATCCTTAGAGAAATACATACGGTAGTGTAAAACATCACAAAATAGAATCATTCGTTGGGTATTAGATTTTGTG
>NW_013850354.1:0-368 GCF_000517525.1 Limulus polyphemus
GTGAAACCCTATTTTGAAAAGCAAACCATACTGATTTATTCAATACAAGGCATGGGCAGCTGTCCCTTTCTGCTTTACCCATGTAGTCCATGGGCAAGTACGGTCTGGGATAGGCAAACTCATGAAGCAAATCTATCACAAGGATAAACCTACAAGCGATCTTGTGGAACACTCCATCTCCACAGTGTGCATTGTGTGACCATGGAATTACAAAAGTCAACATGGTCTCACAGTGCACATTTGAATGGTTAAAAAATACCTGGTCAGGCACCACTTGCCACACAGCAAGATCCAGACAATGATTAATAACAAAAAAAAGGACCTCGAAAGGAAGACAAGAGTAATAAAAGAATAACTTACCCTACGTT
>NW_013850355.1:0-367 GCF_000517525.1 Limulus polyphemus
TAACCGTTCGGTTTTCTGTTCGTCAAACAAAGCAAACTATCATTACCTCGTTATGTACACATTACCGATTAATAACCGTTCTGTCCTTACTAGTTAACAACCGTTCTGTCCTTACTCTTACCTTAACAACCGTTCTGTCCTTACTTAATAACCGTTCGGTTTTCTGTTCGTCAAACAAAGCAAACTATCATTACCTCGTTATGTACACATTTACCATAGTTAAAAACACTTGGTTTCAATGTTAGTATAAACGCAACCTGTTAACAAGTACTAGTTGGTTACATTAAGAAGTAACAGTCGTTCCTTCCTTAAAAATTAACATTCGTTTGGTTCCTACTTTATAAAAAAAACAGTCCGTCGACAATTT
>NW_013850356.1:0-367 GCF_000517525.1 Limulus polyphemus
CCTCACAATGTACGGAGTAATCCTTAAACAGGTACAGGTATACTTACCTTTATCAGGACCTGGCCTCACAATGTACGGAGTAATCCTTAAACAGGTTCAGGTATACTTACCTTTATCAGGGCCTGGCCTCACAATGTATAGAGTGATCCTTAAACAGGTACAGGTATAGTTACCTTTATCAGGACCTGGCCTCACAGTCTATAAAGTAATCCTTAAACAGGTACAGGTATAGTTACCTTTATCAGGACCTGGCCTCACAGTGTATAGAGTAATCATTAAACAGGTGCAGGTATACTTACGTTTATCAGGACCTGGCCTCACAATGTACGGAGTAATCCTTAAACAGGTTCAGGTATACTTACCTTTA
>NW_013850357.1:0-366 GCF_000517525.1 Limulus polyphemus
AGTATGCATCGAACGTTCATACAAAATTTGGAGATGATCCGTCCAAATGGAACGACGTACTGGTACAAAACGCAAAACGTTCCATAACTCCTTTAATACAAACAGTAGGAAGGTAAAACTCTGCATATTACTACGCAACGTTTAAAGTGTACCTACATACCAAATTTGGAGAACGAATCATCAATTTAGGACCCTCTGGTAACAAGAAATCGAAAAACAATCAGTAACCAAAAGCTTCACTGCAGTACACATACGCTTTCAGAAAAGCCAATAAAAGAGTAACATAAAACGACCACAAAAGTCGCAAAAATGATAATAGAAAGCTAGAATTTTACATGTGAATACGCAAGAATGCAACGAACGTTC
>NW_013850358.1:0-362 GCF_000517525.1 Limulus polyphemus
GTTTGAAAAACATGACGACTCTGGTGTTATAAAAAAAACACCCATCTTGGAACTTAATTCAAATTGTTTGAAAAATATGATGTCTTTGGTGTTATTAAAAAGAAAAAAAACATCTCGGAACTTACTTCAGATGGTTTGAAAAATATGACGACTCTGGTGTTATAAAAAAAAACACCCATCTTGGAACTTAATTCAAATTGTTTGAAAAATATGATGTCTCTGGTGTTATTAGAAAGAAAAAAAAAACATCTCGGAACTTATTTCAGATGGTTTGAAAAATATGATGACTCTGGTGTTATCAAAAAAAAACACCCATCTCGGAACTTAATTCAAATTGTTTGAAAAACTATGACGACTCTGGT
>NW_013850359.1:0-365 GCF_000517525.1 Limulus polyphemus
AAGACACAAGATTTAACGATACGGTGCACTGTAAATAAGAAGACACTAGATTTAACGGTACTGTGTACTGTCCATAAGAAGACACAAGATTTAACAATACTGTGTACTGTCAATAAGAAGACACAATATTCAACGATAGTGTGTACTGTCAGTAAGAAAACACAAGATTTAACAATAATGTGTCCTGTCAATAAGAAGACAAAAGATTTAACGATACTGTGTACTGTCAATAAGAAGACACAAGATTTAACGATATTGTGTACTGTCAATAATAAGACACAAGATTTAACGATACTGTGTACTGTCAATAATAAGACACAATATTCAACGATAATGTGTACTGTCTGTAGGAAGACACAAGATTT
>NW_013850360.1:0-362 GCF_000517525.1 Limulus polyphemus
TAAATAAGTAATAATAATAATATAATTAAAATTGTTCAAGAAGCATGCATGCGAGCAGCTCGTGGGTAATGTAATTCAATAGTGTAACGTGAGCTGCACATTCCCCTGAGTGATTTACAACTTATAATGGTGCAGATAGCAGTTAGATGCAATTCACAGGGCAATAAAACAATAAAATTTAATTATAAACAGATGTATAATGTTACGAACTTAGAGCTACCTAGGATAAACAAATGTGGTGCATGTTACAATTTGAAGTCATATTAGAAAGAAGAAGGTTAATTTAGTTTTTTTGGGGTGGGATTACGAGGTCGGTCTAATTGACCGATTCCATTTTGAGATTAGGATAAAGAAAATAACAT
>NW_013850361.1:0-367 GCF_000517525.1 Limulus polyphemus
CAGTGGATCTTATTGTCTCAAGGCACTCAGTGGATCTTACTGTCTTATGACACTCAGTGGATTATATTGTCTCAAGGCACTCAGTGGATCTTACTGTCTTAAGACACTCAGTGGATCTTATTGTCTCAAGGCACTCAGTGGATCTTACTGTCTTAAGGCATTTAGTGGCTCTTATTGTCTCAAGGTAGTTAGTGGATCTTATTGTCTTAAGGCATTCAGTGGATCTTATCGACTTAAGACTGTTATAGAATTTTAATGTTTCACGATTTTCATTGGATATTACTGTCTCAAGGTAGTTAGTGGATCTTACTGTCTTAAAACACTCAGTGGATCTTACTGTCTTAAAACATTCAGTGGATCTTACTGT
>NW_013850362.1:0-367 GCF_000517525.1 Limulus polyphemus
GTTAAAAACAAAGCAAAAAAAAGTGTTATAAACACTGAACCTCTACTAAAAAATTTTAGATTTTAAGAAAGTGAAAGAAGAAGAAAATAAAAAGAATCAGATTGTGTTTTACTTTTCTTTCTAATCATAATATGTTGACTGGATTTGACAGAAAGAAAAATTAACTTCTTTGAAGAGTCTTCAGAGTATGGTACTCTTCAAAGTGCCTTACACAGAGATGAACCTTACACTGTTTACAAGTCAACTTAATCAATCCTGTGTGGAGGCACAATCTGCACCTTTTTTTTTTTCTTCAGCAAATGCTAGAAAATGCTTCCCAGGTGAGAGACATTCCTGTGCATCTACCAGAACTGGTGAATGGATACGT
>NW_013850363.1:0-366 GCF_000517525.1 Limulus polyphemus
AACCATTAGCCAATACCAAACATTGTTCATCTAACCATTAGCCAATACCTAACATTATTTTACTAACCATAAGCCAATACCAAACATTGTTCATCTCACCATTAGCCAATACCAAACATTGTTCATCTCACCATTAGCCAATACCGAACATTCTTACCATTTTATGAGAAACATTATTCATCTAACCATTAGCCAATACCAAACATTTTTCATCAAAACATTAGCCAATGCCAAACATTGTTCATCTAACCATTAGGCAATACCAAACACTGTTCATCTAACCCTTAGCCAATACCTAACATTGTTCATCTAACCATTATTCATTCCAAACATTGTTCATCTAACCATTAGCCAATACATAACATT
>NW_013850364.1:0-365 GCF_000517525.1 Limulus polyphemus
ATGAAACAAAATATTTGTTTTAGGTTTTATATATACATTTGAATAACTAAAAAATCACAAATTACTACATTAATAACATAGAAATGTAACAAAGAAATATGAAATACAAGTTGTCATTTTTCTTTTCGAATGACCTGCTCAAACAAATAACCTTCTTAGACTACGGTGATGGCTATATATAAAGCCTGAAAGCTTTGTATCAACATACAAAATATTCGTCGTGTTTGATTGATTACAAGTATTTTGTTTATTTCATATACGTTTCCATATCTAACCTAATAAGTTTCTAATTTTTACATTTCAGTTACTTTTATAGCAATAGATAAAAACCAAGAAATTAAGTACTTAGGTCTGAAATTTTGTCT
>NW_013850365.1:0-406 GCF_000517525.1 Limulus polyphemus
ACCTCTAGAGATAATACCAATAATCGATTCCTAGTCACGTCTAGTAACAACTTAATAGCAACACTCCAGTCCTAGTCACCTCTAGAGACAATACCAACAATCGAGTCCTAGTCACCTCTAGAGAATACCAACAATACAGTCCTGATCACCTCTAGATACAATATCAATAATCGATTCCTAGTCAACTCTAGACAATAACAACAATCGAGTCCTAGACACCTCTAATGACAACTAATAGCAACACTCCAGTACTAGTCACCTCTAGAGACAATACCAACAATATAGTCCTGGTCATCTCTAGAGACCACACCAACGATCGAGTCCTAGTCACCTCTAAAAACAATACCAACAATCCAGTCCTAGTCACCTTTAGTGACAACTTAATAGCAACACTCGTGTCCTAGTT
>NW_013850366.1:0-366 GCF_000517525.1 Limulus polyphemus
GATAAGATAAGCAAGAACTTAAGTTAAACGTGAAATAATCATTAATGTGTTAAAAGTATGGAGTGGATTATTGACTTGCTCATACAAGACTGGTAATCAGTAAGCTTCAAGTTTGGAAATTGTAGTGGCAAGTTAATACATAAACAATTATCTTAACAGCTTGTATTTAAGAAAACTTTCTTATGTAGTTCAAACTGAAATTTTACTCACACAGACACACTGCAGGCTACATGTTCCAGACATTCTTTAATTAGTAGGAAGATATTTTTTTTTATGAAGTGATTGAAGGAAAGTTACTGAAAAAGGATAAGTATTGGCTGAACAGAATGACAAGTGAAACAACCATGAGGATTGAGCATTCTTTTC
>NW_013850367.1:0-367 GCF_000517525.1 Limulus polyphemus
GCTAGCTGTTCGAATCTTTAAAACGTTCTAAACGTATTGACAAAGGAAAATAGCCACAAATGATTGCTTTGTAAAGGATACCTTGTGAGATACTTAACAGCTATATTTGTGACACTGGATAGAAGATTGAAAACCTTATAGTGTCACAAATGATATATTTGTGACACTGGATAGAAGATGATAAACCTTATAGAGACCTAAAAGGTATATTTGTGACACTGGATAGATGATGAAAACCTTATAGTGACACAAATGATGTATTTGTGACACTGAATAAAAAATGATAAACCTTATAGAGACTCAAAAGATGTATTTGTGACACTGAATAGAAAATGATAAACCTTATAGAGACTCAAAAGATATATTT
>NW_013850368.1:0-367 GCF_000517525.1 Limulus polyphemus
TACACAGTTTACTGAAGATTTATTACAGGTCTTTTCTTGTCTCTTTGTAAGCTAGTTACACAGTTTACTGAAGATTTATTACAGGTCTTTTCTTGTCTCTTTGTAAGCTAGTTACACAGTTTACTGAAGATTTATTACAGGTCTTTTCTTGTCTCTTTGTAAGCTAATTACACAGTTTACTGAAGATTTATTACAGGTCTTTTCTTGTCTCTTTGTAAGCTAGTTACACAGTTTACTGAAGATTTATTACAGGTCTTTCCTTGTCTCTTTGAAAGCTAGTTACACAGTTTACTGAAGATTTATTACAGGTCTTTCCTTGTCTCTTTGTAAGCTAGTTACACAGTTTACTGAAGGTTTATTACAGGCC
>NW_013850369.1:0-551 GCF_000517525.1 Limulus polyphemus
CATTAAGGAATCTTAAACTACCCATGTTAAGGTGTTTTATTTATTTGTATATAGGTACTAGTGAGTTTAATTTTTGTAAAGAGTAGATAGTACATTAAGGAATCTTAAACTACCCATGTTAAGGTGTTTTATTTATTTGTATATAGGTAGTAGTGAGTTTAATTTATGTAAAGGGTAGGTTGTACATTAAGGAATCTTAAACTACCCATGTTAAGGTGTTTTTATTTATTTGTATATAGGTACTAGTGAGTTTAATTTATGTAAAGAGTAGATAGTACATTAAGGAATCTTAAGCTACCCATGTTAAGGTGTTTTATTTATTTGTATATAGGTACTAGTGAGTTTAATTTATGTAAAGAGTAGGTTGTACATTAAGGAATCTTAAACTACCCATGTTAAGGTGTTTTATTTATTTGTATATAGGTACTAGTGAGTTTAATTTATGTAAAGAGTAGATAGTACATTAAGGAATCTTAAACTACCCATGTTAAGGTGTTTTATTTATTTGTATATAGGTACTAGTGAGTTTAATTTATGTAAAGGGTAGATAG
>NW_013850370.1:0-367 GCF_000517525.1 Limulus polyphemus
ACTGTCAATTAGAATACACAAGATTTAACGATACTGTGTAATGTCAATTAGAAGACACATGATTTAACGATACTGAGTACTGTCAATAAGAAGACACAAGATTTAACAACAATGTCTCCTGTCAATAAGAAGACACAAGATTTAACGATAATGTGTACTGTCAGTAAGAAAACATAAGATTTAACAATAATGTGTCCTGTCAATAAGAAGACACAAGATTTAACGATACTGTGTACTGTCAATAAGAAGACATAAGATTTAACGATACTGTGTACTGTCAACAAGAAGACACAAGATTTAACGATACTGTGTACTATCAATAAGAAGACACAAGATTTAACGATACTGTGTTCTGTCAATAAGAAAC
>NW_013850371.1:0-367 GCF_000517525.1 Limulus polyphemus
GGGACGGCTAGCGCAGATAGCCCTCGTGTAGCTTTGCGCGAAATTCCAAAACAAACAAACAAACAATGTAAATGAAACCCGACATTTAAGCTGTACTAAAGTAGTAGTCACCGATCTATGCCAACAGCTCTCTGTTTGCCAAATGTGAAAATTCTGTAAAAGTAAGCCGGTTCCTTAAAATCATTGAGTCTTAATTCTCGTACCATTCGAAAAACTAATGTATTTATCACTATAGACATCAAACTGCGTAGATTAAAAGAACAGAAAAAAATGTGCACAATATGAGTTAATGCTAATTATTGTCACTAATTACTATCTACAATTCTCTATGTATAGTTAAGGTTCGATGGTTTGTTTGTTTGTTATG
>NW_013850372.1:0-938 GCF_000517525.1 Limulus polyphemus
ATCATACTGTTTGTGATAATATAGGGAGAAGTTTATATGATCATTTTGTTTGTGGTAGTATGGGGAGAAGTTTGTATGATCATACTGTTTGTGGTAATGTAGGGAGAAGTTTGTATGATCATACTGTTGTGTAATGTAGGGAGAAGTTTGTATGGTCATACTGTTTGTTGTAATATAGGGTGAAGTTTGTGTGATCATATTGTTTGTGGTAATGTAGGTAGAAGTTTGTATGACCATACTGTTTGTGGTAATGTAGAGAGAAGTTTGTATGATCAAACTCTTTGTGGTAATATAGGGAGAAGTTTGTATGATCATGCTCTTTGTGTTAATCTAGGGAAACGTTTGTATGATCATACTGTTTGTGGCAATATAGGGAGAAGTTGATATGATCATACTGTTTGTGGTAATATGGGGAGAAGTTTGTATGATCATACTGTTTGTGGTAATGTAGGGAGAAGTTTGTATGATCATACTCTTTGTGGTAGTATGGGGAGAAGTTTGTATGTGTATACTGTTTGTGGTAATGTAGGGAGAAAGAAGTTTGTATGATCATACTGTTTGTGGTAATGTAGGGAGAAGTTTGTATGATCATACTGTTGTGATAATGTAGGGAGAAGTTTGTATGGTCATACTGTTTGTGGTAATATAGGGTGAAGTTTGTGTGATCATATTGTTTGTGGTAATGTAGGTAGAAGTTTGTATGACCATACTGTTTGTGGTAATGTAGGAAACAGTATGATCATACAAACTTCTCCCTATATTACCACAAAAAGTATGAACATACAAACGGTTCCCTAGATTAACACAAAGAGCATGATCATACAAACTTCTCCCTATATTACCACAAAGAGTTTGATCATACAAACTTCTACTTCTCCCTACATTACCACTATGATCATACAAATATATTACCACAAAGAGGGGGAGAAGTTTGTATG
>NW_013850373.1:0-363 GCF_000517525.1 Limulus polyphemus
CTTTTGCCCCAAACTTGTGCTGACAACAAGTACATTTACGTGGTGATGGATTATTTCACCAAGTGGCCTGAGGCATATGCAATACCAAATCAGGAACCACAACTGTAGCTTTGGTTATTAGTGATTTCTTCTTCAGGTTTGGTATGACATATGTACTGCATTCAGATCAAGGCCATAACTTTGAATCAGCTGTGTTACATGAATGCTGCATGTTGTTTGGCATACGAAAGACCAGAACAACGCCACTTCACCCACAGTTTGATGGGATGGTAGAAAAGTACAATTGGACACTGGGACAGGAATTGGCAAAGTTTTGTAATAGTCGCCAAGTATGACTGGGGTGTCTTACTCCCTCCGCTGTTG
>NW_013850374.1:0-366 GCF_000517525.1 Limulus polyphemus
CAAGGCAGAACAGGAGAAAGACCAATATTTGAAGTCAATGATTGATTTCCTAAAAGCAAGTGTTTTGTGCCCTGCTTGGGAGAAGGTGTCTAGTCTAAGCCCTGTGACAAAGCACTATTGGGCACAATGGGACCAATTGAAGCTTGAAAATGGTATTCTTGTCCGGAGATGGGAAACTACAGATGGGAAAGTGACGACTTGGCAAACAGTTATACTGGGGAAGTTAAGGGAAGTTGTGTTGCATCAATCCCATTATAGTTTAACAGGAGGACATCTCGGAATTAAGAAGACATTGAGTCACCTACGACAAAGATTTTACTGGATAGGTATGAGGCGAGATGTGGAAGAATGGTGCCAGAATAGTGC
>NW_013850375.1:0-367 GCF_000517525.1 Limulus polyphemus
GATGTTTCTGATGAAGGGTTTGATTTAAACATTCCAGTTGTTGACTTTAGATGTCTGCATTGACAGTTCACTGTGGATTGAGGAGTTTGAAATGAATTACTCCTTTGATGTCTCCCCAAAGGCAAAGCATCACTTTCTAGGGATGGAGTCCAGGTGTTGGGGTAGGAAGTAGTTTTTGTCTAGGACTGAGCCGTTGTTTTTGACATCTAATATTCACATAGAGAATCCAATTTTCATCACTGGTGACAAATCTGCCCAAAAATGGTTCACGTGCATTACACGCCATAAGAGATGAAGCAATGTTCACAAGTTAGAAACAATGATCATCGGAGAGTTCGTGAGGCACCCAAACACCTTCTTTATGGGG
>NW_013850376.1:0-366 GCF_000517525.1 Limulus polyphemus
AGCCTCTCCAAGAGTGGGCTGGCATGGCCAGGGGGTTAGGGCGCTCGACTCGCAATCTGCAAGTAAAATTGTCGTAGGCCACACTATGAGAAGGGGCTTGATAAGTGACCCATGAAAACTAAAAACAGGTAAATTTGTCACAGGTTACAGTGTGAGGGGTCTAATAAGTGGTCTTTGAAAACTAACAACAGGTAACATTGTCGCAGGTCACACTGTGAGGGGTCTGATAAGTGGCCTTTATAAGAGTAAGTATTCCAGGTCCTGTGTTATTCTTGAATTACAATCGACCTTTATAAGAGTAAGTATTCCAGGTCCTGTGTTATTCTTGGAATTACAATCGACCTTTATAAGAGTAAGTGTTCCAGG
>NW_013850377.1:0-368 GCF_000517525.1 Limulus polyphemus
AATCTATGTAGTAAATCAATACATGTACTATAGATTTTAGGTAGGTGTTATGAATGAATCTATGTAGTAAATCAATATATATACCATAGATTTTAGGTAAGTGTAATGAATGAATCTATGTAGTAAATCAATATATATACTGTAGATTTTAGGTGGGTGTAATGAATGAATCTATGTAGTAAATCAATATATATACCGTAGATTTTAGGTAGGTGTAATGAATGGATCTATGTAGTAAATCAATATATATACTATAGATTTTAGGCAGGTGTAATAAATGAATCTATGTAGTAAATATACTATAGATTTTAGGTAGGTGTAATGAATGGATCTATGTAGTAAATCAATATATATACCGTAGTATTTTA
>NW_013850378.1:0-365 GCF_000517525.1 Limulus polyphemus
CACCCAGTGGTGACAAAAATTAAAAGTGAGTAAATGAAGTCTAAAAGTCACGAAGGTTGAAGAGAATAACAGAATTTTTCTCAAGAGAGGTCAACTATATGATTAGCGAATAAGGAAGAAAGGAAAGTGAACACCATGTCGTCTTCAACGTGTACAAGCTTCATGAAATGGTCTAACAACCATCTCCTTCAAATTAGTGGACATGACTCTCATAGGTGGTTAACATGAACGTTTTCGAAACTATAATCTTTTGTCACAGTTGTTTATTGATTTGTTAACCTGAAATTTCCACATTCTCTTTGCTGCATAATGAAAAATTAATTCGTTTCTCAAAACAAACGTCAGAAAGTCAGCTTATCACGAAA
>NW_013850379.1:0-367 GCF_000517525.1 Limulus polyphemus
ATCAGACAATGAATGCAGGCTCAGGAAGCGAAGTACATGTGTACTTTGTGATGGAGACTGCTGTTCAGAGTGTTCTAGGTGTGGTCGTTTACCGATTAGCAGAGTTTAACATTTTTTTTATTTGGATTGGGGGGATCCATAATTAAGGAGAAACATTCAGTGTCCACTGACCCCACCCGCCATGGAGTCCTACAAAGGAACGCACTACAATGTCAAACAGGGACACTGCAGCAACGCCAGGGTTTCGTGAGCACTATACCCAAACACCAGCATCAGACACTGGTACTCAGTTGACCCTAGCCCGAGTGAACCAGCCGATTGACCCTGGGGAAGGCACCCCAAGGCCACCCGTCAACAGGAATCCAAA
>NW_013850380.1:0-367 GCF_000517525.1 Limulus polyphemus
AGAGACCAAAGGTCAGTTTTATATTATTGATACATTAACATGAATGCACGTGCACCTCGTCATTGTAACTCCTGTATTTTTAGGCCGGCATGGCTGAAAGTTCAATATAATAAAAATAATAAGTATATATAAATGTATATGGTTATGAGATTTGAGCTATTTAGTCCAAACATTTATGTTTTCGTGTTATAATTTGTAGTCATTCTAAAACAAAAAAGGTATAACTTATATTTATTTCCTAATTCTTTTAATGTGGTTACAAGATCGGTCAAATGGACCAAACCCATACAGAAATTCTTTACTGAAAATAACAGATAAAATATAAAGTTTTTTCTTAAGAAACATTTGATAACTGTCTGGACATTAT
>NW_013850381.1:0-369 GCF_000517525.1 Limulus polyphemus
CGCGTTCCCTCTGGTTTATCAGTCCAAAACTAGGGACGGTTAGCGCTAAAGGTGTGGCGATACAGCGATACGATACGAGTATCGTATCGTGAAGCCAGGATACGATTGTATTTATACATCGTCCGATATGATATTATTTATGTATCCTCACGACATTTGGCAAGCTTTCAGTAAACATTATAAGTCTTTTGTACAGAAAAAGTCAGAATTTCTACGACAGTATTTTTGTTTAAAAATTAATGATTCAGTAAAGGAAGATGAGTATTGAGTACTGCATGTTGTCTTCATTTCTTTTATCAAAAAACATTACATGCAAAGTAACATAAGTAATTAACAATAACAAAACAGATAGACAGATATTAACTTTTA
>NW_013850382.1:0-365 GCF_000517525.1 Limulus polyphemus
GGTCTAATCAAGGAAGGGATAGTTGAAAAATCAGATAGTCCCTGGTCAGCTCCTGTCGTATTAGTCCAGAAGAAGGATGGGACCCAATGTTGCTGTGTGGACTTTAGGGCTCTTAACAGCATAACCGAAAAAGACTCATACCCACTACCAAGTATTGATGATACTCTTGATGCCCTAAATGGAGCCAGGTGGTTTTCAACTCTGGACTTAAAGTCAGGTTTCCATCAAGTAAAAATGGCTGAAGCAGATAGACCCAAGAAAGCATTTAGTTATGGCCAAGGTCTCTGGCAATACCGAGTGATACCATTTGGGCTCAGTAATGCTCTGGCAACATTTGAGAGGCTGATGGAACGAGTATTGGAAGG
>NW_013850383.1:0-367 GCF_000517525.1 Limulus polyphemus
CAAATTTTGATTTTTTTTACAGTTTGTAAACAAGTGTTGTTACATATTTGTTAAAAGAAATTGTTAAAAAAAGTTCTGCAACAGTCTTTATTCTGTTATTATTTGTTACATAGCCTTGCTTATTACAGCTTCTTAACTATATTTTTTCTTGTAGAGTGTAGACTGTGTAAAGACTCTCTCATTAATGATGACACTATTCCAAACATGTTCTTTTAGAAGTGTCTGATGCTCACTTTATTTAGTATTCAAAATAACGAAATAGTTATTTCCTGAACGTTGAATAATTTCCAATCAAAATTTATGTTTTGCAAGTCATTCCAGAAGTATGTCACAGTCCCTGGCCAAGATCAGAACTGATACATTTTTT
>NW_013850384.1:0-367 GCF_000517525.1 Limulus polyphemus
GGAAAGAGTACTGAAAGGCCAACAACGGAGGATAGCCTTAGTGTCCCTGGATGATGTCATTGTGTTTGCAGCAACATTTGATGAGGAAATGTTTCGGCTAGAGGCAGTATTCAAGCATTTGAAAGCAGCAAATCTCAAACTCCATCCCAAGAACTGCCACTTGTTCCAGAAAGTGGTTTACTTGGGTCACATTGTAAGTGAGCGTGGTGTGCAAACTGATCCTGACAAGGTGAAAGCAGTGTGTGATTGGCCAACACCAGACAATGTGGGAGAGTTAAGAAGTTTCTTCGGACTCTGTACCTATTACCAGAAGTCTTTAAAGCACTTTGCAACTATAGCTGCTCTACTACATGAATGGACAAAAAAT
>NW_013850385.1:0-927 GCF_000517525.1 Limulus polyphemus
GTAGATGACTCAATGTCTTCCTAATCCCGAGATGTCCTCCTGTTAAATTATCATGGGATCGACGCAGCACAACTTCTTGTAACTTCCTCGGTAAAACTGTTTGCCAAGTCGTCACTTTCCCATCTGTAGTTTCCCATCTCCGGACAAGAATACCATTTTCAAGCTTCAACTGCTCCCATTGCGCCCAATAGTGCTTTATCACAGGGCTTAGACTAGACACCTTCTCCCAAGCAGGGCGCACAACACTCGCTTTTAGAAAATCAATCATTGGCTTCAAATCTTGGTCTTTCTCCTGTTCTGCTTTGATATCTGTATTTAGTTCCATTTCATCATCATCAACTTTTTCAGTTGGCTTGACTTCAGCCCGTTTTCTTCTGCTCTGCTTTAATATCAATATTTGGTTCCATTTCACCATCATCAATTTCTTCAGTTACTTTCACTTCAGCTTGATGACACCTAATTAGTTCAACTTCCCTTTTAACAGTTACCAAAACTTGGCCTCTGTTGTTCCCAAATGTCATTTTATCAAAATCAATTACAAACTTCCTTGGTAGTAGATAGTCCAATCCTAATATGCATTGGTCTTCAATGTCAGCCAAGTATACTTTCTATCTGTCCTTTATGCCCATGAGCTCAATAGTTACCCCATACTGGTCCCCACAATCTTGTAGAATGTCCTGTCACACCATAAAGCTTCTGTATGGCTTCTGGTACTCCTTCGTGATCTAACACCTTGATGCTCACAAGGGTTTGCTGAGATGCAGAATCTATGGAATCTATGACAAAGTTGCACCTTTGGCCATCCAGCTTTCCTGTCACATAGATGCTGTGTGTGCTTGGCATTTTACACCTAGCTGTAGGGACTTTCATGATGGGGGTTGGTGAGTGTCCCTCAACACCAACCACTACTGGTCTCCTTGAGGCTGA
>NW_013850386.1:0-366 GCF_000517525.1 Limulus polyphemus
ACAACCTATCTCATTGAAATCTTGGTTTAAAAGCAAAAAATGGTGCTAGGTACGTTAGAAAGGCTGAGAAAACCACTAGAGGGACATTCTGAGCTTCCGATTGGTTATTCATGAAATATATAGAAGTAAGTGTATATAAGGTAGCATTTCCAAAAATTAAAAGAGGAGGGTGGGGTGCCACTGTGTTTGATTTATCACATGAGCAATATCTTAACAAACAGAAAAGATAAGACATTCTAATTTTATATTCTAGCCTGCCAATGTCTGTAATTTGAGTTTCTAATTCGTATGAAACTATAGACTTAGTATTTTGACTTCACAAACATTTGAACCAGTACTGCATTCAACATACCACGTGACACAGAC
>NW_013850387.1:0-367 GCF_000517525.1 Limulus polyphemus
GAACTTATATGTTATCACACAGATGTAGTACAAGTGAACATATATGTTATAACACAGATGTCGTTCTAGTGAACATATATGTTATAACACAGATGTAGTACTAGTGATCTTATATGTTTTAACACAGATGTAGTACTAGTGAACATATATGTTATAACACAGATGAAGTAAAAGTTGTTATGTATGTTATAACACAGATGTAGTACTAGTGAATATATGTTATAACACAGATGTAGTACTAGTGAGTATATCTTTTATAACACAGATGTAGTAGTAGTGAATAAATATGTTACAACACAGATGTAGTACCAGTGAATATATATGTTATAAAACAGATGTAGTACTAGTGAACATATATGTTATAACA
>NW_013850388.1:0-357 GCF_000517525.1 Limulus polyphemus
TGTGTAAGGTGAATATGAAAGTTGTAACAAGTTGTTCCTATACAACTGTGTACACGGTGAATATGAATATTACAACAAGTTGTTCCTATACAACAGTGTACACGGTGAATATGAAAGTTACAACAAGTTGTTCCTATACAACAGTGTACGGTGAATATGAAAGTTGAATATGAATATTGAGAATTTGAAATAATCCAAGGCCGCGTTAAATAATTTAACTTTTAATAGTTGAGACGTACCTTGGATTTAGGTTTAGAAATATGCCGGTATTTTAGTTAATTTACGCTATTTGCCAACAAGATTGATTCACACAATTTTTTTTGAAACAAATACGTTTTAATATATATATATACAACA
>NW_013850389.1:0-366 GCF_000517525.1 Limulus polyphemus
TTTCTCTGTGTATTATTCTAAATATTCACTAAAGGTGTTTTCTCTGTGTATTCTTCTAAATATTCACTAAAGGTGTTCTGTCTGTGTATTCCTCTAAATATTCACTAGAGGTGTTCTGTCTGTCTATTCCTCTAAATATTCACTATAGGTGTTCTGTCTGTGTATTCCTCTAAATATTCACTAAAGGTGTTCTGTCTGTGTATTCCTCTAAATATTCACTATAGGTGTTCTGTCTGTGTATTCCTCTGCATATTTCGTTGGGGCCTTCTGTCTGTGTATTCTTCTCAATATTCATTGGGGCCTTCTGTCAGTGTATTCCTCTACATATTCATTGGGGCCTTCTGTCTGTGTATTCTTCTCAATATT
>NW_013850390.1:0-367 GCF_000517525.1 Limulus polyphemus
AGTCCATGTGTTTATATCTTGATTGGAGAGGAACAAATAAGGTTTTTTCATTTCTCACATGTCAGCAGTATTTTAGTAGAATTATGAAGTCCATCTGTTTATATCTTGATTGGAGAGGAACAAATAAGGTTTGTTCATTTCTCACATGTCAGCAGTTTTTTAGTAGAATTATGAAGTCCATCTGTTTATATCTTGATTTGAGAGGAACAAATAAGGTTTTTTCGTTTCTCACATGTCAGCAGTATTTTAGTAGAATTATGAAGTCTATCTGCTTATATCTTGATTGGAGAGGAACAAATAAGGTTTTTTCATTTCTCACATGTCAGCAGTATTTTAGTAGAATTATGAAGTTCATCTGTTTATATCG
>NW_013850391.1:0-367 GCF_000517525.1 Limulus polyphemus
TTAGGTAACTAGAGTTACATCTAGGTATTCATAGAGTAGTTGTACCAAGTAAGGCTAAAGATGAATATGGTGGTTATAAATTCGTAACTAGACTTACACCTAGGTATTCGTGGAGTTGTTGTACCAAATAACGCTATAGATGAGTATGGTGGTTACAAATTCGGTAACTAGAGTTACACCTAGGTGTTCGTGGAGTTGTTGTACAAAATAACGCTAAAGATGAGTATGGGGGTTATAAATTCGGTAACAAGAGTAAAACCTAAGTGTTCATGGAGTAGTTGTACCAAGTGAGGCTAAAGATGAGTATTGTGGTTATAAATTCTATTACTAGAGTTACACATATGTGTTCATGGAGTAGTTGTACGAA
>NW_013850392.1:0-367 GCF_000517525.1 Limulus polyphemus
ATCTCGTTGGCTTCTGCTTCATATGGGGTTCATCTGCTTCATCAGGAAATGTCCTATCGTCGATAACAGTCACATCAGTGGTAGTAACTTCATCAAGAGCTTCACCATTTTCCTTCTCAAAACTGAGTAGAGTTTCTTCTTCGATGGTGGCTTCTTCAGGTGGCACGTCTTCAGCAGCGTCATTAGTTTTGTTGTACACTTCATCCCAACTGTAATGTCCTGGACCGTGATAACGCCAAAGCCTGTTGCCATGCACCATTTTTGGCTTACCTCGCCGACCACATTTTATCCAGAAAGTCACGTCTGAGAGATGATCCACTATGTCGTATGGGCCTTCCCATGGAGAAGACAACTTAGGAGACTTCAC
>NW_013850393.1:0-958 GCF_000517525.1 Limulus polyphemus
CAAATAGAAACAAAAATTCTTCCCAACCCTTTTTGGGAATGACGTTCCTACCGAATGCTCTGCTTTCTAAAACGATAGACTGCCGAACATCACAGATTCAAAACAGGAATGCGCGTAATTATGATGTTCTCTTGATTGGTGTTTAGGTCTTATAGACCGGTAAGGTCAGGTGCAAATGACTCCTCCCCCCTTCCTGGTAGATTGTAATTGTTTCAGGTGAATACTACATGAGGGTCAGAGTATCCCGCACATACCCAAGTGTACATTATATGAGATATCAAAACATACGAGTCAGTCACACAGCGCCATTTAGAAGTTTATTTGTGCCAGCATTAAAACCTGATTTAGTTTTAATAGGCAATTAATGGTTTCACGAAAAAAAAGTATCGTGGATAATGTGAGGGAGGCGTTGGAAGAGAGTAGTAAATGGATTGTAATATATAAAATTCGACGTGCATTGTTTAAGGATCTTTCTAAATGCTGTCTTCAGTAACTGACCAAGGGTAAAAATGAGCGCGATAAGCCATTTTGTTTCTAAGTTTGACGTTGTCAATTGTTTAAGTTTTAAATACAGAAAGTATATTTTATGGTGGTTATAACAAACGATTTAAATTTTGACTATGGTTGAACCACAATAAAACATTGTTCATCATGACTTTTTCTTTTCTTTTAATCTCACCCAGCGGTAATACCGGAGTAAATCGTCTTCTCATTGATTTGCCTAAGTATGCTCTATAAAACAATGAATATAATACATTTCAATAAATTTTCTATTATTTCCCAAAACTCCTCTCATGTTCTATTCTATTTTCTTTGAACATATATTTAGTTTTAAACTTCTCAGAATAATATCTACTTACGAATTTTGGCTTTATAACAAGATAGTGCTTGCTTCTTAATTGGCGCAAGTCGTTCTTTTTCCAGCAGAGGACATCTATCGGATATAATATATACTTTT
>NW_013850394.1:0-404 GCF_000517525.1 Limulus polyphemus
TACTGTGTACTATCAACAAAAAGACACAAGATTTAACGATACTGTGTACTGTCAATAAGAAGACACAAGATTTAACGATACTGTGTACTGTCAATAAGAAGACACAAGATTTAAAGATACTGAGTAATGTCAATAAGAAGACACAAGATTTAACAATACTGTGTACTGTCAATAAAAAGACAAGAGATTTAACAACATTGTGTACTTTCATAAGAAGACACAAGATTTGACAAAACTGTGTACTGTCAATAAAAAGACACAAGTATTAACGATACTGTGTACTGTCAATAAGAAGACACAATATTTAACGATATTGTGTACTGTCAATAAGAAGACACAAGATTTAACGATACTGTGTACTGTCAATTAAGAAGACACAAGATTTAACGATACTGTGTACTGTC
>NW_013850395.1:0-421 GCF_000517525.1 Limulus polyphemus
CCCCACGGCTGAAAGGAGCGAGCATGTATGGCGGGACGGGGATTCGAACCCGCGACCCTCAGATTGCGAGTCGAGCTCCCTAACCACCTGCCCATGCGCTGATTCAGAGTACAAGAATTTATGATATCAGATCATTAACTCCCCTTGTTTGTTTTAATAACTAAATGGTGCCACCACCCCCCAGTGGTACAGCGGCATGTCTGCAGACGTACAACGCTAGAAACCGAGTTTCGCTGCCCGTGATGGGCAGAGGACAGATAGCCCATTGTGTAGCTTTGTGCTTAATTACAAACAAACAAAAACTAAATGGTAGGGGGTGAGTAAGTTACGTTAAAACGATCTTGAATATGCAAATTAACAAGTTACATGACCACCACAGCTGATGTAAAGTCGCCGTCTGCAGCCTGTTTAGACAGGGCAA
>NW_013850396.1:0-367 GCF_000517525.1 Limulus polyphemus
CCCAAAAGCAGTCAGAAGTCTACAGGGCCAGGTTAAGGACGAGAGCCGTGCTAAAGGGGAGAGCCTGCAAGAGCTGGCACAAGACTTGGAAAGCATGACACACAAGGCCTACCCAACTGCACCACCCGATCTCCTCAAGTTGTTGCTGAGGGATCAGTTCGTAGATGCCTTGGACAGTCCACAACTTAGAATATAAGTGAAGCAAGCACACCCCTCTACCATGCAGGATGCAATGGCCAGAGCTCTCGAATTTGAATCCTACGTTCAGTCCAGCACAGAGGTACCGAGATTGGTACAGTCATCTGGATTCAAGGCCAGAAAAGGTCAACTTTCAGAGAAGTTTGAGGGACTTTGCTGGCACTGTAAT
>NW_013850397.1:0-365 GCF_000517525.1 Limulus polyphemus
CCTTTGTTGTTCCCAAGCGTCATTTTATCAAAATCAATTACACACTTCCTCGGTAGTAGATAGTCCAATCCTAATATGCATTCGTCTTCAATGTCAGCCAAGTATACTTTCTGTCTGTCCTTTATGCCCATGAGCTCAATAGTTACCCACACTGGTCCCCACAATCTTGTAGAACATCCTGTCACACCATAAAGCTTCTGTATGGCTTCTGGTACTCCTTCGTGATCTAACACCTTGATGCTCACAAGGGTTTGCTGAGACTCAGAGTCTATGACAAAGTTGCACCTTTGGCCATCTAGCTTTCCTGTCACATAGACACTGTGTGTGCTGTGCATTTTACACCTAGCTGTTGGGACTTTCAAGAT
>NW_013850398.1:0-365 GCF_000517525.1 Limulus polyphemus
AAAGATGAATACACTAACCGGGAACGATTGACCGCTTGTCCTCTCAGAAGGCGTCGTTTGATCCAAAATGTAGTCATAGAACGCCCATCTTTGGCATCAAATGGACCTTCTTTATGTTGAAATTCATGTGCTCCAACTTTAACAATCTCTGTATGATGTGCATGTGTTACAACTACTGAGCCTGTTGTATCAAACTTCAAAACTTTAATATCCATGTGTGTTCAAATATTTATTAGATCATCCTCTTTTAGCTTAGCAACACTATTCTGTGGATTTGTTTCTGAAAAAGTGGAATCCTCTTGTTTATTATTATTGTAGGTTTCAATCTTCATTGTTTTCTTTTTTTAAATGAAATAGCATGTTCA
>NW_013850399.1:0-755 GCF_000517525.1 Limulus polyphemus
CTGTCAATAAGAAGACACAAGATTTAACGATACTGTGTACTGTCAATAAGAAGACACAAGATTCAAAGATACTGTGTACTGTCAATAAGAAGACACAAGATTTAACGGGACAGTACACAGCATAGTTAAATCTTGTGTCTTCTTATTGACAGTAAACAGTATCGTTAAATCTTGTGTATTCTTATTGAAAGTACACAGTATCGTTAAATTTTGTGTCTTCTTATTGAGAGTACACAATATCGTAATATCTTGTGTCTTCTTATTGACAGCACACATTATCGTTGAATATTGTGTCTTCTTATTGACAGTACCCAGTATCGTTAAATCTTGTGTCTTCTTATTGACAGTACACAGAATCGTTAAATCTTGTGTCTTCTTATTGACAGGACACATTATTGTTAAATCTTGCGTTTTCTTACTGACAGTACACATTATCGTTGAATATTGTGTCTTCTTATTGACAGTACACAGTATATTGACAGTACACAGTATCGTTAAATCTTGTGTCTTCTTATTCACAGTATCGTTAAATCTTGTGTCTTTTTTACTGTCAATAAGAAGACACAAGATTTAACTATACTGTGTACACCCAATAAGAAGACACAAGATTTAACTATACTGTGTACTGTCAATAAGAAGACACAATATTCAACTATAATGTGTACTGTCAATAAGAAGGCACACGATTTAACAATAATGTGTACTGTCAATAAGAAGACTCAATAATTAACGATACTGTGTACTGTCAATAAGAA
>NW_013850400.1:0-404 GCF_000517525.1 Limulus polyphemus
AGCAAAGCATCGTTTTTTATATATGCATTCGTTCTATGTGTTTTATCTCTACCTTCTCTAGCTTCTGAACAATATTTATATAAGCTATTTAGAACAACACGAATAGTTATGGTGCTACCTGACTATTATAAACTTCCGAAGAACGATTATAGTTGTATTTGTAATAGAACGTTAGGAACTGCATTATCGCATTTTTTATAACTAAACTCTTGTTCTTGAATGTAGAATAGTTGAAAATTGAATAAGGACAAGGTTAATTATCTTTGCAAACAATCGTGCGTTCTACGTGTTTGTCAGAAGTACATTTCATTTTCAAATTTTGAATCGCATGTGTTTCGTTCTTTTGTAGTTTTTTGTTGTTTTGTTGTGTTTCCTACATCTAACTTACTGTTGGTTCATTTTCC
>NW_013850401.1:0-366 GCF_000517525.1 Limulus polyphemus
AATGTCGTGTATGTAGAGAACCTACATAATAAGTGTCGTGTGTGTAGAGAAACCTACATAATAAGTGTCGTGTATGTAGAGAAACCTACATAATAAGTGTCGTGTATGTAGAGAAGCCTACATAATAAGTGTCGTGTATGTAGAGAACCCTACATAATAAGTGTCGTGTATGTAGAGAAGCCTACATAATAAGTGTCGTGTATGTAGAGAACCCTACATAATAAGTGTCGTGTATGTAGAGAACCCTACATAATAAGTGTATGTAGAGAAACCTACATAAGTGTCATGTATGTAGAGAAACCTACATAATAAGTGTCGTGTGTGTGTAGAGAAACCTACATAATAAGTGTCGTGTGTGTGTAGAGA
>NW_013850402.1:0-366 GCF_000517525.1 Limulus polyphemus
ATAACACATTATTATGGTACTAAACACTTGATGGTGATCCTATAATGAGATCAGGTTCAAACACAGACATCAAAATAACACATTATTATAGTACTAAACACTTGATGGTGATCCAGTAATGAGATCAGGTTCACAACACAGACATCAAAATAACACATTATTATGGTACTAAACACTTGATGGTGATCCAGTAATGAGATGAGGTTCATAATATAGAGACATAAAAATAACACATTATTATAGTACTAAACACTTGATGGTTATCCTATAATGAGATCAGGTTCACAACACAGACACCAAAATAACACATTATTATAGTACTAAACACTTGATGGTGATCCATTAATGAGATCAGGTTCACAACAC
>NW_013850403.1:0-366 GCF_000517525.1 Limulus polyphemus
AACTTGACCTCTTGTTCAATGATACATCCAATGGAATCTAGAAACTCGACCTCTTGTTCAATGATACATCAAATGGAATCTAGAAACTTGACCACTTGTTCAATGATACATCAAATGGAATCTAGAAACTTGACCTCTTGTTCAATGATACATCAAATGGAATCTAGAAACTTGACCACTTGTTCAATGATACATCAAATGGAATCTAGAAACTTGACCTCTTGTTCAATGATACATCCAATGGAATCTAGAAACTTGACCACTTGTTCAATGATACATCAAATGGAATCTAGAAACTTGACCTCTTGTTCAATGATACATCCAATGGAATCTAGAAACTTGACCTCTTGTTCAATGATACATCAA
>NW_013850404.1:0-719 GCF_000517525.1 Limulus polyphemus
TAGTTTGTTTTGTACAGAGATTAGTCGACAGTGTGGTAGGGTAGTTTGTTTTGTACAGAGATTAGTAAACAGTGTGGCAGGGTAGTTTCTATTGTTCAGAGATTAGTAAATAGTGTGGCAGGGTAGTTTCTATTGTTCAGAGATTAGTAAATAGTGTAACAGGGTAGTTTCTATTGTTCAGAGATTAGTAAATAGTGTAACAGGGAAGTTTCTATTTTAGAGACACTGGTAAACAGTGTGGTAGGGTAGTTTGTTTTGTAAAGAGATTAGTAAACAGTGTGGTAGGGTAGTTTGTTTTGTACAGAGATTAGTAAACAGTGTGGTAGGGTAGTTTGTTTTGTACAGAGATTAGTCAAAAAGTGTGGCAGTTTAGTTTCTATTGTAGAGAGGATAGTAAAGAGTGTGGCAGTGTAGTTTCTGTTCTAGAGACACTAGTAAACAGTGTAGCAGGGTATTTTCTATTATATAGACACTAAAAAATAGTGTGGCAGGGTGGTTTCTGTAATACAGACACTAGTAAACAGTGTAGCAGGGTAGTTTCTGTTCTAGAGAGATGAGTAAAGAGTGTGGCAGGGTAGTTTCTATAATACAGACATTAGTAACCAGTGTAGCAGGGTAGTTTCTGTTCAAGAGACACTAGTAAACAGTGTAGCAGGGTGGTTTCGGTTCTAGAGAGATGAGTAAAGAGTGTAGCAGGGTAGTTCCTGTTCTAGAGACAC
>NW_013850405.1:0-367 GCF_000517525.1 Limulus polyphemus
ATTTTGATATAGAGTCACCGTAAAGGTTGTAGTCACACTATTACAGATAGACACCTAATATTCAAGTTCAGTTTCTTTTGATATAGAGTCACCGTAAAGGTTGTAGTCACACTGTTACAGATAGACACCTAATATTCAAGTTCACTTTCTTCTGATATAGAGTTACCGTAAAGGTTGTAGTCACAACATTTTATAGGAACACCTACTTATCAAGTTCAGTTTCTTTTGATATAGAGTCACTGTAAAGGTTGTAGTCACACTATTACAGATAGACACCTAATATTCAAGTTCAGTTTCTTCTAATATAGAGTTACCGTAAAGGTTGTCACAACATTTTATAGGAACACCTACTTATCAAGTTCAGTTT
>NW_013850406.1:0-367 GCF_000517525.1 Limulus polyphemus
TTAAAAGTACGTGCCAGTCCCGAGTTCCCAAATAAAACTCTGCCATTACACCTAACAAACTGTAAACGCTTAACTCCTACACTAGTCTTAACAATTGTATTTATACATAAGTTATAGCCTGAAAAAACACACAAAAACTTCAATACCAAATATCAGTAGCTTACTGTCAGATGTTACTGTTAAGCCTAACGTTTAAGGAAATTATTTTTTATCACTACTTGATCTTCACACAAAATTAATTAAGTTTATTTTTAACTATATAGACCTTAGAAATAGGACTATATTAGCAATAGAGGTTAGTAGTGACAATAACTAATAATGGTTGGAGACGGCTTAAATGGGTAATGAAGAAAAACGTTAATATAAA
>NW_013850407.1:0-366 GCF_000517525.1 Limulus polyphemus
TACACATTAGGCTTACCGAACCAGAGTATACACATTAGGCTTACCGAACCAGAGTATACACATTAGGCTTACCGAACCAGAGTATTTAAAAAGATCTATAAAAAAAAAAGAAAACTCGACCCGTTGTGTTTGGATAGATTCGAAATATTATTGTTTGTTTTTGAATTTCGCGCAAAGCTACACGAGGGCAATCTGCGCTAGCCGTCCCTAATTTAGCAGTGTAAGACTAGAGGGAAGGCAGCTAGTCATCACCACCCACCGACAACGCTTGGGCTACTCTTTTACCAACGAATAGTGGGATTGACCGTCACATTATAACGCCCCCACGGCTGAAAGGGCGATCATGTTTGGTGTGACGGGGATTCG
>NW_013850408.1:0-753 GCF_000517525.1 Limulus polyphemus
AACCTGTGTTTTACTTCATATCAACATCCTTTTTGTGTCAGATGTAGAACCTGTGTTTTACTTTATACTAATGTCTTTTGTTATCAGTTGTGGAACCTGTGTTTTCCTTTATACCAACATCCTTTGATGTCAGATGTACCACCTGTGTTTCACTTTATACTAATATCTTTTGTTGTCAGTTGTGGAACCTGTGTTTTACTTTCTACCAACATCCTTTGTTGTCAGATGTAGAATCTGTGTTTTACTTTATACTAATGTCTTTTATTGTCAGTTAGGGATCCTGTGTTTTACTTTCTACCAACATCCATCAAAGGATGTTGGTAAAAAGTGAAACACAGGTTTTACAACTGACAACAAAGTCAGATGTAGAACCTGTGTTTCACTTTATACTAATGTCTTTTGTTGTCAGTTGTGGAACCTGTGTTTTACTTTCTACCAACATCCTTTGTTGTCTGATGTAGAATCTGTGTTTTACTTTATACTAATGTCTTTTGTTGCCTATTGTGGAACCTTTGTTTTACTTTATACCAACATCCTTTGATGTCAGATGTAGAACCTGTGTTTCACTTTATACCAACATCCTTTTATGTCAGATGTAGAGCCTGTGTTTCACTTTATACCAACATCCTTTGATGTCAGATGTAGAACCTGTTTTTCACTTTATACTAATGTCTTTTGTTGTCAGTTGTTGAACCTGTGTTTTACTTTTTACCAACATCCTTTGTTGTCAGATGTAGAATCTGTGTTTTACTC
>NW_013850409.1:0-469 GCF_000517525.1 Limulus polyphemus
AAGTATACTTTCTGTCTGTTTTTCATGCCCATGAGCTCGATAGTTACCCACACTCCCCACAACCTTGTAGAATGTCCTTTCACACCACAGAGCTTCTGTACAGCTTCTGGTACTCCTTTGTTATCCAGCACCTTGATGCTCACGAGGGTCTGCTGAGATGCAGAATCTATGACAAAGTTGCTTCCCTGTCACGTAGATACTATGTGTGGTTGCCATTTTACACTTAGCTGTTGGGACTTTCACAATGGAGGTTGGTGGGCGTCCCTTAGCTCCAACCACTACTGGTTTCCCGAAGCTGACTTATTGATGGTATTTTTCTTACATTTGCTCCTCAGATGTCCTTGCTCCCCACAGTTCCAACAGCCTTTCTTGGTAGCAGCCTTTACTACTGTATCGTCTCCCCTGTGTTGAAGTTGCCAGCATTGAGCTCTCTTGTGCCCAGGTTTGTTACAGTGCCAGCAAAGTCCTT
>NW_013850410.1:0-365 GCF_000517525.1 Limulus polyphemus
TTTTTATTAAAGCTTTATATTTTAACGCTGTTCTGTACTTTACTATAAATAACTTTAAGAAGTATCATTTAATCTTTAATTATTAGTAGTTTTATTTTTTTAAAGTTGGATAAAGCCACAAGTTTGTTAGTAACACACAAAAAAACAGCTTCAAATGGAAGGTTAAAAATTAATTTATTAATTGTAACCTACAAAGGTTTCATCCTTAAGTAAAATAAACGCAAACGATACATAAAACCACTAATTCCAAACTAGTTTCCTATAAAATCTTACAGGATTAGAACAACCCCATCATTACAAGTTCCTCGTTTTCTGTTTGGGATCTTGGAAAGTCGACGATAGTTTTAAAGTTTATGCACAAATAT
>NW_013850411.1:0-426 GCF_000517525.1 Limulus polyphemus
GATTACTGATAATGGGTACAAGGAAAGGAATGATTACTGATAATGGGTACAAGGAAAGGAACAGTTACTGATAATGTGGATAAGGAAAGGAATGATTACTAATAATGTGGACAAGAAAAGGAACAGTTACTGATAATGTGGACAAGAAAAGGAACAGTTACTGATAATGTGGATAAGGAAAGGAACAGTTACTGATAATGTGGATAAGGAAAGGAACAGTTACTGATAATGTGGATAAGGAAAGGAACAGTTACTGATAATGTGGATAAGGAAAGGAACAGTTACTGATAATGTGGATAAGGAAAGGAACAGTTACTGATAATGTGGATAAGGAAAGGAACAGTTACTGATAATGTGGACAAGAAAAGGAACAGTTACTGATAATGTGGACAAGGAAAGGAACAGTTACTGATAATGTGGATAAGG
>NW_013850412.1:0-744 GCF_000517525.1 Limulus polyphemus
TGTGTCTTCTTATTGACAGTACACAGTAACGTTAAATACTTGTGTCTTCTTATTGACAGTACACAGTATCGTTAAATCTTGTGTCTTCTTATTGACAGTACACAGTATCGTTAAATCTTGTATCTTCTTATTGATAGTAAACAGTATCGTTAAATCATGTGTCTTCTTATTGACAGTATACAGTATCGTTAAATCTTGTGTCTTTTTATTGATAGTACATAGTAGTGCTAAATCGTGTGTCTTCTTATTGACAGTACACAGTATTGTTAAATCTTTTGTCTTCTTATTGACAGTATACAGTATCGTTAAATCTTGTGTCTTTTTATTGATAGTACATAGTAGTGCTAAATCGTGTGTCTTCTTATTTATAAGATTTAACAATACTGTGTACTGAAGACACTTATTGACAGTACACAGTATCGTTAAATCTTGTGTCTTCTTATTGACAGTACACAGTATCGTTAAATCTTGTGTCTTTTATTGACAGTACACAGTATCGTTAAATACTTGTGTCTTCTTATTGAGTGTACTATCAATAAGAAGACACACGATTTAGCACTACTATGTACTATCAATAAAAAGACAAAAGATTTAACAATACTGGTTTCTTCTTATTGAAAGTACACAGTATCGTTAAATCTTGTGTCTCCTTATTGACAGAACACAGTATTGTTAAAATCTTGTGTCTTCTTATTGACAGTACACAGTATCGTTAAATCTTGTGTCTTTTTATTGACAGGACAC
>NW_013850413.1:0-367 GCF_000517525.1 Limulus polyphemus
GAAGGTTTTGCGTCTTGTCCTTCTACTTCGTCCCATCTAGTCGAATCTTCTTCAAATTTAATATGAAGGTTCGTGGATACCTTGAGCATCTACATACAAAATTCTAACTTTCTAGTTTTACTTTTACAATTCTTGTGGTTGTTTTATGTTACTCTTTTATTGGTTTGCCTGAAAGCATATGTGTACTGAACTGAAGCTTTTCGTTACTGATTGTTTCTCGATTTCTTGTTTCCAGAGGGTCCCGAATTGATAGTTCTTCTCCAATTTTGGGATGTAGGTACACTTTATCTTTGAGCAATTACATGCATAGTTTCACCTTCCTACTATTCGTTTTAAGGGAGTTATGGAAGGTTTTGCATTTTGTACC
>NW_013850414.1:0-368 GCF_000517525.1 Limulus polyphemus
GTTGGGTTGGGAAGTTCTCCCCCTCCAAATCATATTCTCCAGATATGACACCATCAGAATGCCATCTTTTTCGTTCGCTGCAACACCATCTTAATGGGAAAACGTGTGCAAATGTGAAAGGTGTTAAAGAGGACATCTACATGTTTTTTGCTTCAAAGCCAAGTGATTTCTTTAATCAGGGAATTAACAACCCTATTGTAAGATAGAAAAGCATCATCGATAAGAATGGAGACTATTTCATTTAATAAATGTTTCAGGCCCGGCTTGGCCAGGTGGTTAGGGCTCTAGACTTGCAATCTGCAGGTCGCGGGTTCGAATCCCCGTCACACCAAACATGCTCACCCTTTCAGCCATAGGGGCATTATAAT
>NW_013850415.1:0-366 GCF_000517525.1 Limulus polyphemus
CTTAAATTGATGCAGCTCTGCATCTATCTTTTAAATCCATTTTATTCTTGAGATTATACATGATAATAAGTACAAATGGTTATTAGAAACATGTAATTAACGAAAAGAAAGAAAACGCGAAATATAAAAGTTGATGACATAATTTGTATTAAGATATGACATACGTTGAACCAGGAGTGGCATAGTGGTTAACATGTTCGACCAGGAGTGGCATAGTGGTTAACATTTTGGACCAGGAGTGACATAGTGGTTAACATGTTGGACCAGTAGTGACATAGTGGTTAACATGTTGGACCAGGAGTGGCATAGTGGTTAACATATTGGACCAGGAGTGGCATAGTGGTTAACATGTTCGACCAGGAGTGA
>NW_013850416.1:0-367 GCF_000517525.1 Limulus polyphemus
ATATAATAATCACAAATATAATATAATAATCACAGATATAATATGATAATCACAGATATAATATAATAATCACAGATATAATAATCACAAATATAATATAATAATCACAGATATAATATGATAATCACAGATATAATATAATAATCACAGATATACTATAATAATCACAGATATACTATAATAATCACAGATATAATAATCACAGATATAATATGATAATCACAGATATAATATGATAATTATAGATATAATATGATAATTCCAGATGTAATATGATAATCACAGATATAATATGATAATCACAGATATAATATAATAATCACAGATATACTATAATAATCAGAGATATACTATACTTATCACAGAT
>NW_013850417.1:0-357 GCF_000517525.1 Limulus polyphemus
TTTATCAATGTTTTAATATTACCATATACTTAGTTTATCAATGTAATTGTTGCCATATACTTAGTTTATCAATGTATTGTTGCCATATACTTAGCTTATCAATGTTTTATTGTTGCCATATACTTAGTTTATCAATGTACGATTGTTGCCATATACTTAGTTTATCAATGTTTTATTGTAGCCATATACTTAGTTTATCAATGTACGATTATTGCCATATACTTAGTTTATCAATGTTTTATTGTTGCCATATACTTAGTTTATCAATGTACGATTGTTGCCATATACTTAGTTTATCAATGTTTTATTGTTGCCATATACTTAGTTTATCAATGTTTTATTGTTGCCATATACTTA
>NW_013850418.1:0-658 GCF_000517525.1 Limulus polyphemus
AGTGTCCAGTTGACTTTTCCACCATACCATCAGGCTATGGGTGAAGTGGCGTTCTGGTCTTTCGTATGCCAAACAACTTGCAGCATTCATGGAACACAGCTGATTCAAAGTTACGGCCTTGATATGAATGCAGTTCATATGGTATACCAAATCTGAAGAAGAAATCACTAATAGTCGAAACTACAGTTGTAGCTTCCTGATTTGGTATTGCATATGCCTCAGGCCACTTAGTGAAATAATCCATCACCACACAAATGTACTCGTTTCCAGCACGAGTTTGGGGCAAAGGACCAGCAATGTCAATGGCTACTCTTTCCATTGGTGCACTAACTTGATATAACTTCATTGGAGCACGTCTCTTATGCTTGGGTCCCCTTTTAGCACAACATGTACTGCATGTCCTGCACCATTCTTCCACATCTAGCCTCATACCTATCCCGTAAAATCTTTGGCGTAGGTGACTCAATGTCTTCTTAATTCCAACTTCCTCGGTATAACTGTTTGCCAAGTCGTCAATTTCCCAACTCCGGACAAGAATACCATTTTCAAGCTTTAACTGGTCCCATTGTGCCCAATAGTTCTTTGTCACAGGGCTTAGACTAGACACCTTCTCCCAAGCAGGACGCACAACATTTGCTTTTAGAAAATCAATTATTGG
>NW_013850419.1:0-367 GCF_000517525.1 Limulus polyphemus
CCCTAGCAACATCAGCCAAATTTGTCTGAGTTTATTCACTTAGCTTTCGCTCACACACTTGGCCATTCTTGACCTTGTCTGTAGCTACAATCCTGTCGCTACGTGACAATATTTCTTAACATTAAACATTTGATTCTTTTGTCTATATACGTATATATAAACCCTTCATCCTAAGTTGTACATCCTACCTGAAGAAAAAAGACCAATGTTCAGTCAAAATATGCAGTATGTTCCCCAAAATATACCACTTGATTGTGCTTATTTAATATCATATTAGCATAATTTGCTTCGATACACAATTGATTGATTACATCTAAATTAACCTGAAAGTAGTTGTATTATGTATACAAAACCAACTTTAAATGTC
>NW_013850420.1:0-366 GCF_000517525.1 Limulus polyphemus
CGTTATAAGCCTTCAGACTTCCGTCTGTGTCACTGAGGGGTATTTGCAGTAGAAAAAGGTTTTTAGTAAACTTTTGTCAACACGTACACACAGAAATTAACGTATATCCACGACAGTAGCTCTTACTAAGCCTCACATCTATAAATATAATTGTTTTTTGTGTATTTCGTTTTCTCTTCTTCTTTCTATTCATACGCAATGGACGGACAAACATCCGTTTACCCAAATTTTATTATTGTTGGATTTTAAACCACATGTGTTTCCTCTGTTTATTTTATTTTTTTATCAAGCTAACGATCCGTTTACTGTAGGACAAAGTAAAAGGTATTATTAATGAAACCCCCACCAAACAAGTTGAACCACTGC
>NW_013850421.1:0-368 GCF_000517525.1 Limulus polyphemus
CTAAGAACAGGTTCGCACGAACCGGTTGAATCCCACCACTGCCTATAACCAATATAAAGTCAATGTTTTCATATATCAAATGACGTATTGTATAACGTTATGTTCTGAACAGTTAAATGTCAATTTCACTCAGAGTACCAACATCGTTCCCGTGAGAAAGTTAACGCTAGCTTGGATGAGTTTGTAACGATTCTTGTCCCATAGTCAGAAAGTCCAAAAAATGTTAGAGTTAAAGGAATTTGTCTAAATTTTGCATGTTATTAGTCTATATTATTTGATGCATTATTTAATTAAATAAAAATTATTAAGTGCATTACTATAATTAGTATAAAAAACGACAGCAAGAAAAAGAAGATTTGTTAAGTACT
>NW_013850422.1:0-363 GCF_000517525.1 Limulus polyphemus
GATGATGATGAAGTGGAACCAAGTATAGATATTAAAGCAGAAGCAGGAGAAAGACCAAGATTTGAAGCCAATAATTGATTTTTAAAAAGCAAGTGTTTTGCGCCCTGCTTGGGAGAAGGTGTCTAGCTTAAGCCCTGTGACAAAGAACTATTGGGCACAATGGGACCAGTTGAAGCTTGAAGATGGTATTCTTCTCTGGAGATGGGAAACTGCAGATGAGAAAGTTACGACCTGGCAAACAGTTATACCGAGAAAGTTACGTGAAGATGTGCTGCATCAATCCCATGATAATTTAACAGGGGGACATCTCGGAGATAAGAAGACATTGAGTCACCTACGACAGAGATTTTACTAGATATGTAT
>NW_013850423.1:0-367 GCF_000517525.1 Limulus polyphemus
CCTTCCAGTACTCATTCCATCAGCCTCTCAAATGTTGCTGGAGCATTACTGAGCCCGAATGGCATCACTCGGTATTACCAGAGACCTTGGCCATAACTAAATGCTGTTTGGGTCTATCTGCTTCAGCCATTTTTACTTTGATGGAAACCTGACTTTAAGTCCAGAGTTGAAACCACCTGGCTTCACTTAGGACATCAAGAGTATCATCAATTGTTGGCAGTGGGTATGAGTCCTTTTTTGGTTGTGCTGTTAAGAGCCCTGAATTCCATGCAGCAATGTTGGGTCCCATCCTTCTTCTGGACTAATACAACGGGAGCTGACCAGGGACTATCTGATTTCTCGACTATCCCTTTTTTTAATTAGACCT
>NW_013850424.1:0-366 GCF_000517525.1 Limulus polyphemus
ACATCTTCATTGTCTTTCTGAAATAGTATGTGTAATGCAGTGAAGCTCTTTCTTACTACTTTTTCTCGATTTATTGCTACCACAGGGTACTGAATACATGGATATTACCAAAAATATTATATATAGGTTTACTAGTTCGTTCCGAAATTACATGCAAAGTTTCACCATGCTACTCTTCGTTTTGAAGGAGTTATGGCAGGTTTTGCGTTTCGTACCAGTATTTCATTAAATTTCAATGGATCTTCTCGAAATTTTTATGAAGGTTCGTCACGTCCTTACGTATTTATGTGCACATCTGTAACTTTGTAGTATTAGTTTTGCAAATTTTTAGGTCGTTTTTTGTTATTACTTTATTGGCTTTCCTTG
>NW_013850425.1:0-395 GCF_000517525.1 Limulus polyphemus
CGTGTATCTTCTTATTGACAGGACACAGTATTGTTAAATCTTGTGTCTTCTTATTGACAGTACACATTATTGATAAATCCTGTATCTTCTTATTGACAGGACACAGTATTGTTAAATCTTGTGGCTTGTTATTGATAGTATACAATATCATTAAATCTTATGACTTGTGATGATAGTACACAGTATCGTTAAATTTTGTGTCTTCTTATTGACAGTACACAGTATTGATAAATCCTTTATCTTCTTATTGACAGGACACAGTATTGATAAATCCTGTATCTTCTTATTGAAAGGACACAGTATTGTTAAATCCTGTATCTTCTTATTGACAAGACACAGTATTGTTAAATCTTGTGTCTTCTTTTTGACAGTACACAGTATTGATAAATCCTGTC
>NW_013850426.1:0-367 GCF_000517525.1 Limulus polyphemus
CTCTGAATAGCTTGTTGAGTCTATCCAAGGCAACACAATCGTGAAATGGTCCTGAAATTGCATGTCTCTCATGAAACAAAACGTAAACATCGAAGGAATATCTCCATAAAAAAGGTGTTTGGGTGCCTCACGAACTCTACGATGGTCACCGTTTCCAACGTGTGAACGTTGCTTCGTCTCTTCTGGCACATAATACTCGTGAACCATTTTTGGATAGAATTGTCATCGGTGGTGATAAAATGGATTCTCTATGCGAATATTAAACGCCAAAACAATGGCTCAGTCCTAGACAAAAACCATTTTCAACCCCAAAACCTGGACTCCATTCGCAGAAAGTGATGCTTTGCATTTGGTAGGACATCAAAGG
>NW_013850427.1:0-366 GCF_000517525.1 Limulus polyphemus
ACTGTGGAGAAACTATGGAAACTTTGTTAAGGTATGTGCTCTAGGAGTATATGTATATATACTGTGGAGAAACTATGGAAACTTTGTTAAGATATGTGCTCTAGGAGTATATGTATGTATACTGTAGAGAAACTATGGAAACTTTGTTAAGGTATGTGCTCTAGAAGTATATGTATACACACTGTGGAGAAACTATGGAAACTTTGTTAAGGTATGTGCTCTAGGAGTATGTATACTGTGGAGAAACTATGGAAACTTTGTTAAGGTATGTGCTCTAGGAGTATATGTATGTATACTGTAGAGAAACTATGGAAACTTTGTTAAGGTATGTGCTCTAGGAGTATATGTATACATAGTGTGAAGAAA
>NW_013850428.1:0-886 GCF_000517525.1 Limulus polyphemus
GGTTGCGTGGCCATTTACCCATTTTTATCCTCAATTTTTTACAGAACAGGGGATTCCAAGTCCGTGTGGGTTCCACTCTTTCCCGTTCCTTCCCACAGGAACTTGGAGTCCCTCAGGGCTGTGTCTTGAGTGTCACACTTTTTAGTGTTAAAATTAATGCCATCACTACAAATCTTCCTCCGACTGTTGCAAATGGGCTCTATGTCGACGACTTCCACATCTCGTGGCAGTCGTCGAACGTGGGGTTTATTGAGCGGCAGCTTCAGACTGCCCTCAATCGGTTATTGACATGGACCACTGCAAATGGTTTTAAATTCTCTTTTTCTAAAACCGTTTGCATGCATTTTTGCCGCCAACGGGGTCTCCAGGTTGTTGACATGGACCACTGCAAATGGTTTTAAATTCTCTTTTTCTAAAACCGTTTGCATGCATTTTTGCCGCCAACGGGGTCTCCACCCCGATCCCGAGCTCCGACTCGGCGATATGATCATTCGTGTGGTCCCCGAGGCAAAGTTCTTGGGGCTTATCTTTGACCGTAAGCTTAGCTTCATTCCACACATCAAGCAGCTGCGTGTCAAGTGTGCAAGCTCTGAACATCCTCCGTGTCCTCTCTTCCAGCTCTTGGGGAGCAGATCGATGTTCTATGCTCAGGATCTATCATGCTTTGATTCGATCCAAACTGGACTATGGGTCTTTGGTCTATGGTTCTGCCAGGACCTCGGCCCTGAAGATGCTGGACCCCATTCACCATCTGGGGCTTCGGCTCTGCACCGGTGCTTTTCGCACTTCTCCAGTCCAGAGTTTGTACACTGAGTCCCACGAACCTTCTCTTCACCTCCGTCGTTTGTAACTTTCTCTACAATATGCAACTAAGCTTCGATCCTTA
>NW_013850429.1:0-367 GCF_000517525.1 Limulus polyphemus
TTCTAGTTTTGTTTTTCTTCTAAATTACATTACGAGCATAACATAACCGTTGAAAATTAAAATAACCTCGAGATATTATAACTGAAATTAATCATAAAACTTGCATTACGACTATTAATAGTCAATGAATTAAACAAACCAAATTCAAATAATGTTAATGTTTTTACTTCATAGAAAACATGGAAAAAGATTTTAGTCAAATATATTTATACTGTAACTAATGTATTAGCTTAATACGCATGCTCGGAAATCATTGCCTGAAAGTAAACCTAGTTTATTGTTAGGTAGAAGGTCGAGAAAAGACCACATTTTAGTCGTATTTTGTCTTTCATCAGATTGATAATAAAGTTAACTTACTAGTAGGTAG
>NW_013850430.1:0-377 GCF_000517525.1 Limulus polyphemus
ATTATTTGGTACAACTACTCCATAAACACCTAAGTGTAACTATAGTTACCGAATTTATAACCATCATACTCATCTTTAGCCTTACTTGGTACAACTACTCCATGAACACCTAGGTGTAACTCTAGTTACCGAATTTATAATCACCATACTTATCTTTAGCCTTACTTGGTACAACTACTCCATCAACACCTAGGTGTAACTCTAGTTTCCGATTTTATAACCACCATACTCACCTTTAGTCTTACTTGGAACAATGACTCCATGAACACTTAGGCTTAACTCTGGTTACCGAATTTATAACCCCCATATTCATCTTTAGCGTTATTTGGTACAACAACTCCACGATCACATAGGTGTAACCCTAGTTACCAAATTTG
>NW_013850431.1:0-367 GCF_000517525.1 Limulus polyphemus
CTGGTATAAAACGCAAAACAGGCCATAACTCCCTCAAAACGAAGAGTAGCATGGTGAAACTTTGCATGTAATTTCGGAACGAACTAGTGAACCTATATATAATATTTGGTTAATATCCATCTATTCAGTACTTTGTGGTAGTAATTAATCGAATAATAAGTAGTAACAAAGAGCTTTATTGCACTACAGATATGATTTCAGAGAAGCTAATAAAGTAGTAACATAAACGACCATACAAATCTCAAAACTAATATTACAAAGATTGTATTTGGATTGTAAAAACGCAAGGATGAAACGAACCTTCATAAGAAATTTCGAGAAGATCCGTTGAAATTTAATGAAATACTGGTACAATGCGCAAAACCTG
>NW_013850432.1:0-365 GCF_000517525.1 Limulus polyphemus
GAAGAACTTTAGTATCTAATGAAAAACGTTAGTACCTGATGAAAAACTTTAGTATCTAATGAAGTACTTCAGTACCTGATGAAGAACTTTAGTATCTAATGAAAAACGTTAGTACCTGATGAAGAACTTTAGTACCCGATGAAGGACTTTATTACCTGATGAAGAACTTTAGTACCTGATGAAGTACTTCAGTACCTGATGAAGAACTTTAGTACCTGATGAAGAACTTTAGTACCTGATGAAGAACTTTAGTATCTGATGAAGAACTTTAATATCTGTTGAAGAACTTCAGTACCTGATGAAGAATTTTAGTATCTAATGAAAAACGTTAGTACCTGATGAAGAACTTCAGTACCTGATGAAGG
>NW_013850433.1:0-366 GCF_000517525.1 Limulus polyphemus
TTCTTCATTACCCATTCAAGCCGTCTCCAAGCGTTATTAGTCTCAAAGTGGGTTCCTCGTCATCAGATTTCATGTTTGTTGTCTCGTAAGAAATTTTAAGGTAATCGGAAATGTAATACCGCCAAATTTATTTAGAATATATACTTATGAGACTACACTTCGATTTTATTCTCTTAAGTATGGTTTACTTGGGTAGACCAAAGTTTCGAGATATTTTAAAGTAGTACTTGCATCTTGAGTTTTATTTGTGATTTCAACATAAGTTTACGAGGCTTAAAATCGTAAATCAGTTCTTCTGGCTCCTTAGCTTAGCAATAAGTCTGAAGACTTTTAACGCTAAAAACCGAGTTTCGATACTCGTAGTGA
>NW_013850434.1:0-782 GCF_000517525.1 Limulus polyphemus
AATACTATTTATTATTCAGCTCAAGTCTCATCTAACACGTGTTACTAAGAAATTATTTATAATTCGGCTCAAGTCTCATCTAACACGTGTTACTAAGAAATTATTTATAATTCGGCTCAATTCTCATTTAACACGCCTTATTATGAAATCATTTATTATTCGGCTCAAGTTTCATCTAACACGTCTTATTATGAAATTATTTATTATTCGGCTCAAGTCTCATTTAACACGTCTTATTATGAAATTATTTATTATTCGGCTCAAGTTTCATCTAACACGTCTTATTATGAAATTATTTATTATTCGGCTCAAGTCTCATTTAACACGCCTTATTATGAAATTATTTATTATTCGGCTCAAGTCTCATCTAACACGTCTTATTATGAAATTATTTATTATTCGGCTCAGGTCTCATCTAACACATCTTATTATGCGATAGTTACTTTTGTGCGCATTTCCACTATTGTGTGATCCAGCTGTATTACTCTCCACTATCGTGTGTTCCAGCTGTGTTACTCTCCACTATTGTGTGATCCAGCTGTACACAGCTGGATCACACGATAGCGGAGAGTAATACAGCTGGATCACACGATAGCGGAGAGTAATACAGCTGGAACACACGATAGAAAGGAGTAATCACACAATAGTGGAGAGTAATTATCGTGTGTTCCAGCTGTATTACTCTCCACTATTGTGTGATCTAGCTGTATTACTCTCCACTATCGTGTGTTCCAGCTGTGTTACTCTCCACTATTGTGTGATCCAGCTGTGTTACTCTCCAC
>NW_013850435.1:0-367 GCF_000517525.1 Limulus polyphemus
TCACAGTATAGTTAAATCTTGTGTCTTCTTAATGACAGTACACAGTATCGTTAAATATTGTGTCTTTTTATTGACAGTACACAGTGTTGTTAAATCTTGTGTCTTCTTATTGACAGTACACAGTATCGTTAAATCTTGTGTTTTCTTATTGACAGTACACAGTATCATTAAATCTTGTGTCTTCTTATTGACAGTACACAGTATCGTTAAATCCAGTGTCTTCTTATTGACAGTACACAGTATCGTTAATTCTTGTGTCTTCTTATTGACAGCACACAGTATCGTTAAATCTTGTGTATTCTTATTGACAGTACACACTATTGTTAAATCTTGTTTCTTCTTATTGACAGGACACATTATTGTTAAA
>NW_013850436.1:0-367 GCF_000517525.1 Limulus polyphemus
ACACTCCACTAAGCTCGATCTCCCACCAACCCAAGCAGCTCCCCAAACCATCACGCTGAAATCACCATGCTTCACAGTTGGCTGCAATCTGTTGAGCCAAAACTCTTGGTGAGGCATTCTCCAGACCCATATCCTTCCACTGTCCGAAAATTGAACGAATCTTGATTAGTCTGAGAACAATACGGTCTTCCAAAAGTCCAGAGGCTTGGCCATCATATCACTTGCCCACTTCTTTCGTCTGACTATGTTGGCAGGTCTTAATAAGGGCTTCCGTCTAGCTGCTCTGCAACGATAACCTAATCTGTGGAGAATCTGTTGAACAGATTTCAGGCTCATCCCACCAACTTGGGCCACTTCTGCAGTCGTT
>NW_013850437.1:0-365 GCF_000517525.1 Limulus polyphemus
GAACGGACAGGGGTTGTTGTAAGTCTTTAATGTGTTGTTGTATCTAACCTGGTACTGGCAGGAGTTGTTGAAAGTATTTAGTGTGTTTTTGTATCTAACTTGGTACTAGCACGGGTTGTTGTAAGTCTTTAATGTGTTTTTGGATCTAACCTGGTGCTGGCAAGAGTTCTTGAAAGTATCTAATGTGTTGCTGTTTCTATCCTGGAACGGGCAGGGATAGTTGTAAGTCTTTAATGTGTTGTTGTATCTAACTTGATACTGGCAGGAGTTGTTGTAAGTATTTTATGTGTTGTTGTATCTAACCTGGTACTGGCAGGAGTTGTTATAAGTATTTAATGTGTTTTTTGTATCTGACTGGTACTTGC
>NW_013850438.1:0-367 GCF_000517525.1 Limulus polyphemus
TATCACTTGTTCGTTTTCGCCCACTTTCTGAGACAACACTCCTCCAATTCCGACATTACTAGCATCACAATACAGTATGTACGGCATTGAAGAATCTGGAAGCTTTGAAAGTGGAGCAGAGGTCAATTTTTCCTTCAACGTCTTGAAAGAATGCTGGCAAGAAACTGTCCATTCAAACTTCTGGCCTTTTTTAGTCAAATCATGTAGTGGAGCAGCTATAGTTGCAAAGTCCTTCACAAACTTCCAGTAATAGGTACAGAGTCCCAAGAAACTTCTTAACTCTCCCACATTGTCTGGTGTTGGCCAGTCATGCACTGCTTTCACCTTATCACGATCAGTTTGCACACCATTCTCACTTACAACGTGG
>NW_013850439.1:0-367 GCF_000517525.1 Limulus polyphemus
TGAAGGGACAACCGCTGGAAATACTTGGACAGTTAACAGCAGCGGACAGACACAACTATAGAACACTGGTGTCGGCTCTCGAACTCAGGTATGGAACCCAAAACCAGTCTGAAGTCTATAGGGCCAGGTTCAGGACGAGAGTCCGTGCTAAAGGGGAGAGCCTGCAAGAGCTGGCACAGGACTTGGAAAGCATGGCACACAAGGCCTACCCAACTGCACCACCCGATCTCCTCAAGTTGTTGCTGAGGGATCAGTTCGTAGATGCCTTGGACAGCCCTACAACTTAAGATACAAGTGAAGCAAGTACACCACTCTACCATGCAGGATGCAATGGCTAGAGCTCTCGAATTTGAATCCTACGTTAGGT
>NW_013850440.1:0-513 GCF_000517525.1 Limulus polyphemus
AATATCTTACTACAGTCATCATAGCTTTACTTGAATTGACGGTTTTATATTTTATATTGTTGATTATGATATTAACATCTTACTACAATCATCATATCTTTACTTGAACTGCCGGTTTTATATTTTATATTGTTGATTATGATATCAATATCTTACTATAATCATCATATCTTTACTTGAACTGCCGGTTTTATATTTTGCATTGTTGATTATGCTATTAATATCTTATTACAATCATCATATCTTTACATGAACTACGGTTGTATATTTTACATTGCTGATTATGCTATTAATATCTTACTACTATCATCCTAGCTTTACTTGAACTGTCGGTTTTATATTTTACATTGTTGATTATGCTATTAATATATTACTATAATCATCATATCTTTACTTGAACTGCCGGTTTTATATTTTGCATTGTTGATTATGATATTAATATCTTATTACAATCATCATATCTTTACTTGAACTGCCGGTTTTATATTTTATATTGTTGATTATGATATTAAT
>NW_013850441.1:0-367 GCF_000517525.1 Limulus polyphemus
CACTATCCATCTGTTTTAAAAGACCTTCCAATCACTATCCATCTGTATTAAAAGACCTACCAGTCACTATCCATCTATAATAAAAGACCTACCAGTTACCATCTATCTATATTAAAAGACCTACCAGCCACTATCCATATATAATGAAAGACCTACCAGTCACTATCCATCTATAATAAAAGACCTACCAGTTACCATCCATCTGTATTAAAAGATCTACCAGCCACTATCCATTAGTATTAAAAGACCTACCAGCCACTATCCATCTGTATTAAAAGACCTACCAGTCACTATCCATCTGTATTAAAAGACATACCAGTCACTATCCATCTATAATAAAAGACCTACCAGTTACCATCCATCTATA
>NW_013850442.1:0-366 GCF_000517525.1 Limulus polyphemus
CTTTAGATCTTGAATGTTTTACATTGGTGACAACTTCTTTAGATGTTGAATGTTTTACATTGTTGACAAATTCTTCAGATCTTGAATGTTTTACACTGTTGACAACTTCTTTAGATGTTGAATGTTTTACACTGTTGACAACTTCTTTAGATGTTTAATGTTTTACACTGTTGACTTCTTCAGATGATGAATGTTTTATACTCTTGACAACTTCTTTAGATCTTGAATGTTTTACATTGTTGACAACTTCTTTAGATGTTGAATGTTTTACATTGTTGACAACTTCTTCAGGTGTTGAATGTTTTACATTGTTGATAACTTCTTTAGATGTTGAATGTTTTACACTGTTGACAACTTCTTTAGATG
>NW_013850443.1:0-645 GCF_000517525.1 Limulus polyphemus
ACCGTGTTGTAGACTGTCTTGGTGGAAGGTTACCGTGCTGTAGACTGTCTTGGTGGAAGAAGGTCACCGTGTTGTAGATTGTCTTGGTGGAAGGTCACCGTGTTGTAGACTGTCTTGGTGGAAGGTCACCGTGTTATAGATTGTCTTGGTGGAAGGTAACCGTGTTGTAGACTGTCTTGGTGGAAGGTTACCGTGCTGTAGACTGTCTTGGTGGAAGGTCACCGTGTTGTAGACTGTCTTTGTGGAGGGCCACTGTGTTGTAGACTGTCTTGGTGGAAGGTCACCGTGTTATAGATTGTCTTGGTGGAAGGTCACCGTGTTGTAGACTGTCTTGGTGGAGGGCCACCGTGTTGTAGACTGTCTTGGTGGAGGGCCACCGTGTTGTAGATTGTCATGGTGGAAGGCCACCGTGTTGTAGGTTGTCTTGGTGGAAGGCCACCGTGTTGTAGGTTGTCTTGGTGGAAGGCCACCGTGTTGTAGATTGTCTTGGTGGAAGGTCACCGTGTTGTAGATTGTCTTGGTGGAAGGTCACCGTGTTGTAGATTGTCTTGGTGGAAGGTCACCGTGTTGTTGATTGTCTTGGTGGAAGGCCACCGTGTTGTAGATTGTCTTGGTGGAAGGCCACCGTGTTGTAGATTGTCTTGG
>NW_013850444.1:0-367 GCF_000517525.1 Limulus polyphemus
GGGGTGTATGTCTGTGACCCAGACTAGTTTCGGAGAATTCCACTCCTCATCAGTGACCCTGGACACTACCACCAATGAAATATCAGACCAAACCAAGCCTTTATACTAGTGAGGTATCGAAAATCGAACTGGTGTATTTAACTGTTTTACACTCACCAAAAAGAAACCTATCATTCTATAGGTATTTGAAGAACTTGTGTCAATCCTCCACAAGTTAATTCTTCGAACTGTTAGCTGATCAGTTTCGAAAACAAAGGGTTCCCATTAATTCTGAAGCGTTTTTCTAAATGTTTATACTGAGACGTAGAAGATATTGTTTCTGGTTGAATAACGTGTGGCAAAAGTATGCTGTTTCTGGTTGAATAAA
>NW_013850445.1:0-367 GCF_000517525.1 Limulus polyphemus
TGTATATATACACAGTTACAGCTCTGATTGTTATTGTATAGATAGATACACAGTTACAGCTCTGATTGTTATTGTATATATACATAGTTACAGCTCTGATTGTTATTGTATATATACACAGTTACAGCTCTGATTGTTATTGTATAGATACACAGTTACAGCTGTGATTGTTATTGTATATATACACAGTTACAGCTCTGATTGTTATTGTATAGATACACAGTTACAGCTGTGATTGTTATTGTATATATACACAGTTACAGCTCTGATTGTTATTGTATAGATACACAGTTACAGCTCTGATTGTTATTGTATAGATACACAGTTACAGCTCTGATTGTTATTGTATAGATACACAGTTACAGTT
>NW_013850446.1:0-663 GCF_000517525.1 Limulus polyphemus
CTAGAGCGTCCAGTAAGAATGAATTTAGGTAAAAGAGTGTCCAGTAGGAGATGCATTGGGTGCTAGAGCGTCCAGTAAATATTATATTAGGTGCTAGAGCGTCCAGTAAGAGTTCCATTAGGTGCTAGGGCGTCCAGTAAGAATCAGTTTTAAGTAAAAGAGTGTCCAGTAGGAGATGCATTATGTGCTAGGGCGTCCAGTAAGTATTATATTAAGTGCTAGGGCGTTCAGTAAGAGTTGCATTAGGTGCTAGGGCATCCAATAAGATTTGCATTAGGTGATAGAGTGTCCAGTAAAAGATGCATTAGGTGCTAGGGTGTCCAGTAAACATTGTATTAGGTACCAGGGAGTTCAGTAAGAGTTGCATTAGGTGCTAGGGCATCCAATAAGATTTGCATTAGGTGATAGAGTGTCCAGTAAGAGTTGCATTAGGCGTTAGAGTGTCCAATAAGCGTTGCATTAGGTGCTAGGGCGTTCAGCAAGAGTTGCATTAGGTGCTAGGGCGTTCAGTAGGAGTTTGTCAGATTTCTCATCAACTTCAAATAAACCTTATTGCTGTATGGCCCTTTTGATTTGCCGCTCTCACATCGATATGATGTTGGTGTTGTACCAGTATTATTAACATTCCTATACTGCTGATTGACCAGAGTTCCGTATAATTCT
>NW_013850447.1:0-366 GCF_000517525.1 Limulus polyphemus
AGTAAACAAATCCACTGATAGATTTTGATCTGAACTATGGAGTGTTTTTTTACGATGACTTCCTTTCCGCAGTCGCTAGGTTAAAATTGATTTAAGGATTTAGGGGTAGATAACGAATAAATGACATAGTGATCTAAGACACTGTAAGGTGTTTGGTAGCACCCTCTATAGACCAAGATTTAAATCTTATTTCTAGTGGAATCTTATTTTAAATTTATTTTAAAATGATATAACATATTAGAATAAATAGGAAAAATAAAATTAAAATTTTAACGGAAAGTAGGGATCGTTGGTTATTTGTAGAATTGCTATAAGAAGTATCCAAAACAAAATAAATGCTGCAATAATAAATACACAAACAAGTAA
>NW_013850448.1:0-366 GCF_000517525.1 Limulus polyphemus
TTTGCTATGTTAGGCAACTATGTTTCTCATGTCGCCACGGTATATAGGTTTTGCTATCTGGGGCAACTGAGGCTCTCATGTCGCCACGGTGTATGGGTTTTGCTATCTGGTACAACTGAGGTTCTCATGTCGCCACAATATATGGGTTTTGCTATCTGGGGTAACTGAGGCTCTCATGTCGCCACGGTGTATGGGTTTTGCTATGTTAGGCAACTATGTTTCTCATGTCGCCACGGTGTATGGGTTTTGCTATGTTAGGCAACTGTGGTTCTCATGTAGCCACGGTGTATGGGTTTTGTTATCCTGGTACAACTGAGGTTCTCATGTCGCCACAATATATGGGTTTTGCTATCTGGGGTAACTGAG
>NW_013850449.1:0-367 GCF_000517525.1 Limulus polyphemus
TCACCGGTGACAATTGGAAACGATGATCATTGGAGAGTTTGTGAGACACCCAAACACCTTCTTTATGGATTTCCTCCATATTTCCTAGATGTTTACATATTGTTTCGTGAGATACATGTAATTTCAGGGCCATTTCACGAGTGTGTGTTGCCTTGGGTTAGACTCAACAAGCGTCTTCAGAGCATCAACATCAATTCCAACATGTCGGCCCCTACATCACAGTTTCTAAGGCTAATATAACCTGAACGAAATCTGCTGAACCATCGTTGACACTTAAGAACGTTCTAAGCATTTCCATAAACTTCCTTGATATTCTTTGTGGCTACAGAGATGTTGTTTCCCTTCTTGTATTCAAACAGCATTACAT
>NW_013850450.1:0-365 GCF_000517525.1 Limulus polyphemus
CAGGGCGCAAAACACTTGCTTTTAAAAAATCAGTTATTGGCTTCAAATCTTGGTTTTTCTCCTGCTCTGATTTAATATCTATACCTGGTACCATTTCACCATCATCAACTCCTTCAGTCACTTTGACACCTGGTTAACTCAACCTCCCTTTTGCAACAATGTCTGCAGTCATTTTTGCAGGGTCTTCGGCTCAGTCTATTAGCATTTCCATGAGATTTTCCTTCTCTGTATTCAATATCATAATTATACTGGTCTATCTTTCCGATCCAACGTGCAAATTGTCCCTCTGGGTTCTTTAATGATATTAACCAGCATAATGCAGCATGGTCTGTCCTGATGGTAAACCTGGCACCATAGAGGTAAGG
>NW_013850451.1:0-730 GCF_000517525.1 Limulus polyphemus
AATTCTTACACTAGATTTTTTTAACCTTCAAAATGGTCTTTTTAATCCTTCTTACACTAGATTTTATTGAATTTTATAACGGTCTTTTTGTCCATCTTAGATCAGATATTTTTGACTTTGATAAAGTGATTTTAGATCTTTTTCCACTAGATTTTCTGACATTCATAATGGTCCTTTTAATCTTTCTGCCACTAGATTTTGTCGAATTTGATAACGGTCGTTTTAGTTCTACTTACACTAGATTTTCTTGACTTTCATAATGGTCTTATTAGTCCTTCTTACACAAGATTTTTTTTACTTTCATAATGGTCTTATTAGTCCTTATTACAAAATATTTTGTTGACAATGATAACGGTATTTTTTGTCCATCATTATGATTGTGAAAATATATTCTAAGAAAGTCTAAAAAGACTGTTATCAAAGTCAACAGAATTTAGTGCAAGAAAGACTAAAAAGACCATTATGAATGTCAAAAAATCTAGTGTAAGAATTAGTAAAAAGATCGTCATTAAAGTTAACAAAATCTTGCGGAAGAACTTTTTACTCACTTATCATACTAGATTTTGTCGATTTTGATAACGGTCTTTTTAGTCCTTCTTACACTAGATTTTTTTGAAATTCATAATGTTTTTTTAGTCTTTCTTACCATAGATTTTTTGACTTTCATAATGGTCTTATTAGTCCTTATTACAAAAGATTTTGTTGACAATGATAACGGTATTTTTTGTCC
>NW_013850452.1:0-798 GCF_000517525.1 Limulus polyphemus
TCCAAGTAGATTACTCTAAAGATAGCAAGTTCAGAGATACTGACAGTATTGATCTGACTCATCACCACAGTTGCTTGACACGTAGGGCAGGAGTCACTTTGACTAGAGGAAATACAAGCTACATATTTCACCTAATTTTCTTTTCTCACTTATTCTACATCGTATATACACTATTATTAACAACTATGTTAGATTGACACAATCATAAAGCTTATGAGTAGATACTTGCAACTGCAAGGGACTAAGTACCAAATATTTTGACATTTTTAACTGTTGTTTATACTTTTCTGATGTTTCCTTTGTTTATCGTGGGTTCTTAACCATAGCCTAAAATAAAGCTGTCAAGTATATTTATACCCCCCCCCCCCACTTTCTAACAAAGTTAGACACCCCTGCTTGTCACAGTAAAGCAGTCTGTTTTAACGTTAGTTTCGTACTTAATCTGCAGTAAAATTCTAAATACTTAATGCCAAGAATCTCTTCCTCAGGTGATGCTGCATGGAATGTCTGACGACCAGAGACGTTAAACTTGACGTTAGATAATGCCAAGAATCTCTTCCCCAAGTGATGCTGCATGGAATGTCTGACGACCACGGCATTATCTAACATCAAGTTTAACGTCTAAGAATCTCTTCTCCAGGTGATGCATGGCATTTCTGACGACCACAGACGTTAAACTTGACGTTAGATAATGCCAAGAATCTCTTTTCCAGGTGATGCATGGAATGTCTGACGACCACAGACGTTAAACTTGACGTTAGATAATGCCAAGAATCTCTTCTCCAGGTGATGCATGGC
>NW_013850453.1:0-366 GCF_000517525.1 Limulus polyphemus
CCTGAACATAAGAAAAATAACATACCTCACCTTTCAACAACCGTTGACGAAGTAATTATATCCTGAACATAAGAAAAATAACATACCTCACCTTTCAACAACCGTTGATGAAGTAATTATATCCTGAACATAAGAAAAATAACATACCTCACCTTTCAAGAACCGTTGACGAAGTAATTATATCCTGAACATAAGAAAAATAACATACCTCACCTTTCAACAACCGTTGATGAAGTAATTATATCCCGAACATAAGAAAAATAACATACCTCACCTTTCAACAACCGTTGACGAGGTAATTATATGCCGAACATAAGAAAAATAACATACCTCACCTTTCAACAACCGTTGATGAAGTAATTATAT
>NW_013850454.1:0-366 GCF_000517525.1 Limulus polyphemus
TATGTTTTTACCGAGTGTACGGAATGGTGAAATGAGATAAATATGTCTTTTACTGGATTTACTGGAGATTAATTTTTCACCGAATGTTTATATAAAATTGTGCAGCATGTTTGAATATCAAAATAGAAAACAACAATTCTTGAAACTTTAGAAAATTGATTATTTATTTCGTCAAACTTTCTTTTTAATAGTGAATTTCTAATTATAACTGAATCTTTCAGAGTAAAACTTCACAACTACAAGTATACTGAAATACCTCGCGTTTGAGTTCGAATTTGCTAGAATGCAATTCGACTAGATCGAAGTGCTGACCCAACTCATGACCACAGAGCATGTGATTATGGATTATTTTTTTCTGTGACAAAA
>NW_013850455.1:0-367 GCF_000517525.1 Limulus polyphemus
CTTTTAACACTTACCGGAATTTGGCCTTTGTTGTTCACAAACGTCATTTTATCGAAGTTAACTACACACTTCCTATGTAGTAAATAGTCAACCGTAATATGCATGGGTCTTCAGTGTTAGCCAAGTATACTTTTTGTCTGTCCTTTATTCTCACGAGCTCAATAGTTACCTACACTGGTCCCCACAACCTTGCATAATGTCCTGTCACACTACAGAGCTTCTGTATGGTTTCTGGTACTCCTTTGTGATCCAGCACCTTGATACTCACAAGGGTTTGCTGAGATGCAGAATCTATGACCAAGTTGCACTTTTGGCCATCCAGCTTTCCTGTCACGTAGACACTATGTGTGCTTGCCGGGCTTATATA
>NW_013850456.1:0-367 GCF_000517525.1 Limulus polyphemus
TTCAGAAGCGTTAGTCCCTTGATAAGCTTACTCGTATAACCTACAAGTTACGAGTAAGTATTTAGAAGCGCTAGTCATTTGGTAAGCTTACTCGTATAACCTACAAGTTACGAGAAAGTATTCAGAAGCGTTAGTCCGTTGATAAGCTTACTCGTATAACCTACAAGTTATGAGAAAGTATTCATTAGAGTTAGTCCCTTGATAAGCTTACTCGTATAACCTACAAGTTACGAGAAAGTATTTAGAAGCGGTAGTCCCTGATAAGCTTACTTATATAACCTACAAGTTATGAGAAAGTATTCAGAAGCACTAGTCCCTTGGTAAGCTTACTCGTATAACCTACAAGTTACGAGAAAGTATTCAGAAG
>NW_013850457.1:0-367 GCF_000517525.1 Limulus polyphemus
ATCAAAAGGAACAGATGCTGGCTTACTGGTGTCATCACTTCCAGCAAGGAAAGCTCTCATCAATTTGCTTGACTCCACCATCAAAGCTGCAAATTGTGCACGTCTTTTGCGTCCCTGTGCCCCGCTTTCTTTTTTCGATATAATGGGCTAAAAGAATAAATTAATAAATACTATCTACACTATTTCGTTGCAACATGCAAATTGTCAGATGAAAGGAAGCATTCTATTTTCCTAAGTTCCTAACCACAAATTATATTTAAATTGTACAATTATAGTTGCAACTCATGACTAGTTAGGCACATCTGGACCTGGTTTCACTTTAACTGCCATTATTTAGACCACCCATACTCATGTTAATTAATGTGAC
>NW_013850458.1:0-714 GCF_000517525.1 Limulus polyphemus
ACATGTAGAAAGGAATGACCTAACAATATACGTTCAGTAACTATGATGTAACAATATACACATGTAGAAAGGAATGACCTAACAATATACGTTCAGTAACTATGATGTAACAATATACACGTGTAGAAAGGAATGACCTCGTGTATAGTGTTACATCATAGTTACTGAATGTATATTGTTAGGTCATTCCTTTTTACACGTGTATAGTGTTACATCATAGTTACTGAACGTATATTGTTGGTAGAAAGGAATGACCTAACAATATACGTTCAAGTAACTATGATGTAACAATGTACACATGTAGAAAGGAATGACATTAACAATATACGTTCAGTAACTATGATGTAACAATGTACACATGTAGAAAGGAATGACCTAACAATATACGTTCAGTAACTATGATGTAACAATATACACATGTAGAAAGGGATGACATTAACAATATACGTTCAGTAACTATGATGTAACAATATACACAGGTAGAAAGGAATGACCTAACAATATACGTTCAGTAACTATGATGTAACAATGTACACATGTAGAAAGGAATGACCTAACAATATACGTTCAGTAACTATGATGTAACAATGTACACATGAAGAAAGGGGGCTTAACAATATACGTTCAGTAACTATGATGTAACAATATACACATGTAGAAAGGGATGACCTAACAATATACGTTCAGTAACTATGATGTAACAATATACACAGG
>NW_013850459.1:0-366 GCF_000517525.1 Limulus polyphemus
TTACGGAAAGTTAATTAACAAACGGAGACGTAACAAATTGGTGTCAGAAGTGGGATAAAAAAATGGAAACGAGAAGCGGCAAATCAAACTATAGTTTAGCAGATTCGATGGCAGCAATACAAGAACAGCAAAAGAAACAAGAAGAGAGACAACAGCAGTTGCAAGAAAACCTGCAACAATGGCAGCTCGAACAACAAAATAAGCAAGAAAAGAAACAAGAAGAACGAGAAATTAAACAAGAAGAGAGATTACAGCAGTTGTTAGAGGAAAAAGAAAGAAACAAGAAGAACGAGAAAAGAAACAAGAAGAAAGATTACAGCAGTGGCAGCTCGAACAGCAGAATAAACAAGAGAAATTACAGCAGTT
>NW_013850460.1:0-920 GCF_000517525.1 Limulus polyphemus
CGCAGTGTCAGAATGTACATGTACAACCTAGTTGTTGTTGTTGTTCTGGTTTGACCCCCACACTGTCAGAATGTACAGGTACAACCTAGTTGTTGTTCTGGTTTGACACCGCAGTGTCAGAATGTACATGTACAACCTAGTTGTTGTTCTGGTTTGACACCACACTGTCAGAATGTACATTTACAACCTAGTTGTTCATCTGATTTGACACCACACTGTCAGAATGTACACGTACAACCTAGTTGTTGTTCTGGTTTGACACCACACTGTCAGAATGTAAATGTACAACCTAGTTGTTGTTGTGTACATTCTGACAGTGTGGTGTCAAACCAGAACAACAACTAGGTTGTACGTGTACATTCTAACAGTGTGGTGTCAAACCAGAATGTACAACCTAGTTGTTGTTGTTCTGGTTTGACCCCCACACTGTTAGAATGTACATGTACAACCTAGTTGTTGTTCTGGTTTGACACCACACTGTCAGAATGTACATGTACAACCTAGTTGTTGTTCTGGTTTGACACCACACTGTCAGAATGTACATGTACAACCTAGTTGTTGATCTGGTTTGACACCACACTGTCAGAATGTACATGTACAACCTAGTTGTTGTTCTGGTTTGACACCACACTGTCAGAATGTACATGTACAATCTAGTTGTTGTTGTTCTGCAACTGACAGGAACATTCGATTAGTGAAGTAACATCAATATCTAATCGGGAGCAATTACAGAATATCTCGTTAATAAAGTGACATCAATATATAATCTTGAGCAGTTACAGAATATCTCATTAATAAAGTAACATCAATATCTAATCGTGAGCAGTTACAGAATATCTCATTAGTGAAGTAACATCAATATCTAATCGTGAGCAGTTACAGAATATCTCATTAGTGAAGTAACATCAATATCTAATCGT
>NW_013850461.1:0-367 GCF_000517525.1 Limulus polyphemus
CACGCTACAAATAACAGTAATTCACACACTTTACTTACGGCTTGACTCGATTATCTCTATCTTCAATCTCTCTATCCATCCAATTCCTCCTCTCCGTTTTATTTGCCGAGCTTATATACTAAAAAAGAGGGCGCCTGATACCGACTTGAATTGTCTGGACAATTCATGATCCTTTTAGAATCTCATCACGTGTTGCCACAGTGACGTGACTTTCGCTGTCGTAACAATATTATTTTTTTCTTCTTGTAATACTACAGTATGTATCTGAATTTATTCTTTGTTCTGTATATGTGCATGTTTTCACATAACACGGGGTAGAGAAAGTTGATTTCCCTCTAAGCTAGTCTTATTTCTTTGGTGTTGTTGC
>NW_013850462.1:0-1023 GCF_000517525.1 Limulus polyphemus
GAATTTTGCATATAAATACGCAAGTACGCAACGAACGTTCATAAAAATATTCGAGAAGATTCGTCCAAATGGAACGAAGTACTGGTACAAAACGCAAAACCTTCCATAACTCCCTTAAAACGAATAGTAGAAAGGTGAAACTCTTCATGTAATTGCGCAACGATACATTATTATCCACCAAATCTGTTATGTAGGTACACTCCCTGAATTTTACCAGAGGGTTTCTAGATTATTAGTTTTAGTTTTACGATTTTTGTGGTCGTTTTATGTTACTCTTTTTTAAATGGGACTAAGTACGGAAGGTTTTACGTTTTGTACCAGTACTTCGTTCCATTTAGACTAATCTTCTCGAATTTTTTTATGATCGTTAGTTGCGTACATGCGTATTTACATGCAAAACTCCAAGTTCATGTTATCATTCTTGAGACTTTTGTGGTCCATTTTGTTACTACTTTATTGGCTTTCTGAAAGAGAATGTGTACTGCAGTGAAGCTTTTTGATATTGCTTTGTTATAGATTTCTTGCTATCAGAGGGTTCTAAATTGATGGATCTTAACCATTTGCTACGTATATTCACTAGTTCGTTCCACAGTATCATGCGAAGTTTCACCTTCCTACGATGCTTTTTAAGGGGGTTATTGAAGGTTTTGCGTTTTGTACAAGTAACTTCCTTAAAACGAATAGTGGAAAGGTGAAACTCTGCATATAACTGCGCAACGATAAAGTGTACCTACATAACAAATTTGGTGAATAATAATCAATTCAGGACCCTCTGGTAACAAGAAATCGAGAAACAATCGGTAACAAAAAGCTTCAGTGCAGTACACATACGATTTAAAGAAGCCATAAAAAGAGTAACATAAAACGACCACAAAAATCGTAAGACTAAAACTAATAATCTAGAATTTTGTAAGTAAACGAGCAAAATTGCGGCGAACCTTAATAAAAAAAATTCAAAAAGATTCATGTAAATGGGACTAAGTACTGGTACAAAACGCAAAACCTTCAATAACCCCCTTAAAA
>NW_013850463.1:0-367 GCF_000517525.1 Limulus polyphemus
GTGTGTGTGTGTATATATATATATATATATATACATATAATACGTTCTGAGGTTCAACTTAAAATCCCGGCAGGATGTCTGTTACGTGAGAAAACTTGATCAGATTAGGCCTGCAGGTAGAATATTAGGCTAATCGTATGTTGCTTGGTTTGATACAGCCAATTCATCGCTCGCGTTTCACATTGTATTATGTTTGCGCAATATATAATGTGTATATAAATATAATGTTCTGGAATCCCCATAAAGGCCAGCAACTGAAGGCGGAATACATATCTGCTCTCAGTTTTATATCAATCTGGGTTGTAGTGTACAACGAGGCCTAAAATTGTCGAGAAGACGCTACATTGCAATAAATAAGTAGGATCAG
>NW_013850464.1:0-1103 GCF_000517525.1 Limulus polyphemus
ACACAGTATTGTTAAATATTGTGTCTTCTTATTAACAGTACACAGTATTGTTAAATATTGTGTCTTCTCTTTGGTAGCACACAGAATTGTTAAATCTTATGTCTTCTTATTGACACTACACAGTATTGTCAAATCTTGTGTCTTCTTTTTGGTAGCACACAGAATTGTTAAATCTTATGCCTTCTTATTGACACTACACAGTATTGTTGAATCTTGTGTCTTCTTTTTGATAGTACACAGTATTTTTCAATCTTGTGTCTTCTTATTGATAGTACACAGTATTGTTAAATATTGTGTCATCTTATTGTTATTGACAGTACACAGTATTGTTAAATTTTGTGTCTTCTTTTTGATAGTACACAGTGTTATTAAATCTTGTGTCTTCTCATTGACAGTACACAGTATTGTTATATGTTGTGTCTTATTGACAGTACACAGTATTGTTAAATCTTGTGTCTACTTATTGACAGTACACAGTACTGTTAAATCTTGTGTCTTATTATTGACAGTACACAGTATTGTTAAATCTTGTGTCTTCTTATTGACAGTACACAGTATTGTTAAATACTTGTGTCTTCTTATTGACAGTACACAGTATTGTTAAATATTGTGTTTTCTTATTGACAGTACACAGTATTGTTAAATATTTTGTCTTCTTATTGACAGTACACATTTAAGACACAAGATTTAACAATACTGTGTACTGTCAAAAAGTAGACACAAGATTTAACAATACTGAGTACTTTCAATAAGAAGACACAATATTTAACAATACTGTGTACTGTCAATAAGAAGACACAAAATTTAAAAATACTGGGTACTATCATAAAGAAGACACAAAAATTAAAAATATGTACTGTCAATAAGAAGACACAAGATTTAACAATACTGTGTACTGTCAATAATAAGACACAAGATTTAACAATACTATGTACTGTCAGTAACAAGACACAATATTTAACAATTTATTGACAGTACACAGAATTGTTAAATCTTATGTCTTCTTATTGAAACTACACAGTATTGTCAAATCTTGTGTCTTCTTTTTGGTAGCACACAGAATTGTTAAATCTTATGTCTTCTTATTGACACTACACAGTATT
>NW_013850465.1:0-368 GCF_000517525.1 Limulus polyphemus
TTTAAAATAAAGATTGTTCAAATAAAATCCGAATGTTTAAAGGCCGTGACGTCTTCTTATAAAATAAACTTCTACATTTTGATTGTTTTTTACTCTAGGTTAAGCAAAGTTCTTTTTATTAGGTTTTTCAATGGATATAATATTTCTAATTAATGCTATAGTGTCTGAATTTTGAGCTTTCCGACGTAATAAGCACTATTCGATATTTTTCTATTAATTTTGCATCAGAAACAGGCATTTTTCTATTTTCCAAAAAAATTCATATTTTCACCGAAAATATGTTGCCCATGTTTTTGTCCAAATTTTGAAAAAAATTGTTTTTCCTCATATTTCAATACAAAGATGCCCTCGGTGTAAGGGTTTCTAAA
>NW_013850466.1:0-365 GCF_000517525.1 Limulus polyphemus
AGTATCAGTAACTGTCCTATATAATGTTAGTAACTGACCTATATATATCAGTAACTGTCCTATATCTAATGTCAGTAACTGACCTATATATTATCAGTAACTGTCCTATATAATGTCAGTAACTGTCCTATATAGTATCAGTAACTGACCTATATAATGTCAGTAGCTGTCCTATATAGTATTAGTAACTGTCCTATATAGTATCAGTAACTGTCCTATATAATGTCAGTAACTGTCCTATATAATGTAAGTAGCTGTCCTATATAATGTCAGTAACTGTCCTATATAGTATCAGTAACTGTCCTATGTAATGTAAGTAGCTGTTCTATATATTATCAGTAACTGTCCTATATAATGTCAGTAAC
>NW_013850467.1:0-366 GCF_000517525.1 Limulus polyphemus
CCCAAAACACAGTGTTTTTCTATTGTTTCTTCTTCTTCATTCCTTCATTTTGTGGCTGATTAACTTGAAACTTGGTAGGAGTATACTTTGGTTCAATACGTCGAGACACCATTTTAATTTTTTTCCCCTTTTAAGGCTTTTATGGGGTTAAAGGTAAAACATTAATTTTTGGGCTCTTGTGTGGTCATTTATAGCAATAAAGATGAAAATTGACACAAAAATTTATTTTGCCCAACACATTGACTTAAGTTGGATTTGCCCATTTTGAGTCTCTTTTGGACTTTCGGTTAATAATTCGACCACATTTTGACCACCTGACATGGTCCCAAACAGAGATATGGACAATTTTGGAATTTTTGTCTTTCG
>NW_013850468.1:0-367 GCF_000517525.1 Limulus polyphemus
ACGTAGGTAGTGAGTAATTGATCTGCAGTCAGAAGTATTATTGAGCACGTTCCTTGTTATAGCGTTTGTTTTGCGCGATTGTTGAAGTTGAGTGTATCGATAAAGTTATATTCGAAAAGAATAAACCAGTTTTTATTAAGAAAGAACTTGTGTCCCTTAAGTTTCGTCGGAACGAAGTTACGGAAAATTAATTAACAACCGGAGCCGAGCCGTAACATTATTATTTTCATTCAAGAATGCCTGTTGAGAATGTAGTGATAAATCCTCTTTCAAATTATTTTATGGAAGTATTAGTTAATATCCAAAACAAACCATTAAAAACTTAAAATATTTTATTCCTAATAGTAAGTAACATCTCTGAATGGCT
>NW_013850469.1:0-367 GCF_000517525.1 Limulus polyphemus
GGCCAAGTTCCAGTAATTGTTAAAAGAGATGGTGAACTAATTAGGCGCCGTCAAGCTGAAGTCAAGCCGACTGAAAGAGTTGATGATGATGAAGTGAAACCAAATATATATATCAAAGCAGAACAGGAGAAAGACCAAGATATGAAGCCAATAATTGATTTTCTAAAAGCAAGTGTTTTGTGCTCTGCTTGGGAGAAGGTGTTTAGTCTAAGCCCTGTAACAAAGCACTATTGGGCACAATGGGACCAGTTAAAGTTTGAAGGTGGTATTCTTGTCCGGAGATGGGAAACTACAGATGGGAAATTGACGACTTGGCAAACGGTTATACGGAGAAAGTTAAGGGAAGTTGTGCTGCGTTAATCCCGTG
>NW_013850470.1:0-367 GCF_000517525.1 Limulus polyphemus
TCTAGCCATAACTCCTCAAAACGAAGAGTAGCATGGTGAAACTTTGCATGTAATTTCGGAACGAACTAGTGAAGCTATATATATAATATTTGGGTAATATCCATCTATACAGTACCCTGTGGTAGCAATAAATCGAAAACAAAGTAGTAACAAAGAGCTTCTCAGCACAACACATACTATTTCAGAAAGACAATAAAGATGTAACATAAACGACAATACAAATCGCAAAACTAACACTAGAAAGTTAGTATTTTGAATGTAAATACGCAAGGACGCAACGAACATTCATCAAAAATGTCGAAAAGATCCGTTGAAATTTAATGAAATACTGGTACAAAACGCAAAACCTGCCATAACTTCCTAAAAA
>NW_013850471.1:0-368 GCF_000517525.1 Limulus polyphemus
GTTTTTTTGTGTGCTGTATGGTTTATAATTTTTGAGCTTGTGTGTGTTTGTTGTTCTGTATATTGTTTATTCTTGTTACAGTAGTTTTATATTTCAGGCATCCTTTATAGTTTGCCGTATGTTGTTGTTGGCAATTGCAGCAGTACGGTTGTGGGTTATTTCATGGGCATTCGCTGTTTCTGTGATCGCCCCCACACCCTACGCAGCGTGGGAGAGATATACATGTGGCTGCCACATGTCCATACCGTTGGCAGTTGTAACACTGGGTTACTACTACCGCTGGTATTTTGGTGGGTTCTACTGTGTATTTTCTGTACCAAAGTGTGATACCATTTAATATTATGTTTGTATGTCTTGTGTTTCTTGTA
>NW_013850472.1:0-367 GCF_000517525.1 Limulus polyphemus
ATGATATTCAAGTACCGAAAAGCTACAGTAACATTATCTACAGTAACATTCAAATGCGCACGCACCACGCACTCGGTTGAATAAGAGTGACCACCAAAAAGGGTGAGATAGTTTACGACAACGTACAAAGTTCACGCTGCTGACCCCACGGTTTATCCGACACAATAAACACAAAAGCACGACTGCAATGAAACATAGACATAAATTTGAAATAAAAATATATTAATGAAACAAAATTAAAATGTTTTTATGTACATATATAAACATGAAATCCTAGTTAAAAATAAAAATACTCATTTATTGTTTAGGTTTATTTACAAATATTATTTACGGGTCTGTACATTACTTGAAACCATAAGAAGTATAC
>NW_013850473.1:0-366 GCF_000517525.1 Limulus polyphemus
CTTGCCGTTTTCTGGGGCTGATTAAGTCGATAGTTAATGTATCCTCCTTGTGTAAAAGACAATAAATCATCCTTTAATGTATTTAATTCGCTTTTAAATTTACTAATGTTTTCCGTTTGTACTTCTTGTTTTCTTTCTTGTTCCAGTTGCCACTGCTGTTGTCTCTCTTCTTGTTTATGTTCTTTCTCCTGCAATAGCTGTTGTAATCTCTCTTCTTGTTTCTTTTCTTTTCTTCTTGTTTCTTTTCTTTTTCCTCCAACAACTACTGTAATTTCTCTTCTTGTTTCTTTTCTTTTTCCTCCAACAGCTGCTGTAATCTCTCTTCTTGTTTTTTCTTGTTTCTTTTCATGTTCTTCTTGTTTCTTT
>NW_013850474.1:0-363 GCF_000517525.1 Limulus polyphemus
CGTTTGGTGACCCAAACAGTACAAGATTCCTAACTGAACATTTGGTGACCCAAACAGTACAAGGTTCATAACTGAACATTTGGTGACCCAAACAGTACAAGGTTCCAAACAGAACGTTTGGTGATCCAAACAGTACAAGATTCCTAACTGAATATTTGGTGACCCAAACAGTACAAGGTTCCTAACTGAACATTTGGTGACCCAAACAGTACAAGGTTCCTAACTGAACGTTTGGTGATCCAAACAGTACAAGGTTCCTAACTGAACGTTTGGTGATCCAAACAGTACAAGGTTCCTAACTGAACGTTTGGTGTCCCAAACAGTACAAGATTCCTAACTGAATATTTGGTGACCCAAACAGTA
>NW_013850475.1:0-515 GCF_000517525.1 Limulus polyphemus
GTGGTAAATAAAAACTTCTGATTAAAAATTCACAACTACATATATATGGTAAATAAAAACTTCTGATTAAAAATTCACAACGATATGTATATATATATGTTATATAAAAACTTGTGATTAAAAAGTCACCACGATATATATATATGGTAAAAAAAACTTCTGAGTAAAAATTTACAACTATATATATATATATGGTAATTAAATCTTGTGATTAAACATTTAGATCGATATATATATATATAGATGGTAAATAAAAACTTTTTATTAAAAATTCACAATGATATATATATATATGGTAAATAAAAACTTCTGATTAAAAATTCACAACGATATATATAAGATAGATAAAACTTCTGATTAAATATTTACAACGATATATATATATATATATGGTAAATAAAACTTCTGGTTAAACATTCACAACGATATACATATATACATGGTAAATAAAAACTTGCGATTAAATATTCACATCGATATATATATATATGGTAAATAAAAACTTCTGATTAAAC
>NW_013850476.1:0-395 GCF_000517525.1 Limulus polyphemus
ATGGAGATAAAGAACACAATTCTATGCTAAATCCTTATTAATAATATATAGGTAGAAAGGGGTGTGTGCGATAGGTACAGGCAAAGTGAAGATACAAAGGACCTCTGGAACTGGAAAATTATCAAAATTGGTAGATGTTGGACAGTTCCGTTGTAATACAGTTTAGCTAAGAATGAGTATAATGTATTTATATTGTGGTTCAAATTTGTAAAGAGGCATGACCTTTAGCTGTTTTGGTTGTAATATATAAGGTGAAGAGTGTTCAGTAATATTTAATTATTCTTTCAATTATACACACACTCTAGGTCACAACTCTTCAATTATACTCACACTGTAGGTCACAACTCTTCAATTATACACACACTCTAGGTCACAACTCTTCAATTATACTCACA
>NW_013850477.1:0-366 GCF_000517525.1 Limulus polyphemus
ACGGTGCTTTCCCATCGAATTCCTGTGGTTTTCTTCGTACTGGATCACTCCTATTACTGACATTCATATCTGGGATGTGACTTCTAACGGGACTGAATATGTCTGCATTAGGGTTTAGCTGCAGGGTCTGGTCATTGTCTGGGGTTGATTAAGTCGATGGTCATTGTATCCTCCTTGTGTTAAAGACAATAGATCGTCCTTTAACGTATCTAATTCGCTTTTAAATTTACTAATGTTTTCCATTTGTACTTCTTGCCACTGTTGTTGACTTTCCTGTATTTGCTGCTGACTTTCCTGCAACTGTTGGAGATTTTCTTCCTGTTTCCTTACTTGTTCCAGTTGCCAGTGCTGTAATCTCTCTTGTTT
>NW_013850478.1:0-366 GCF_000517525.1 Limulus polyphemus
GTTGCATCAAACGTGCCACGTGTGGACGTGCATTGTCATGAAGAAGAACACCTTTCCGATTGATGAGCGAAGGGCGTTTTTAATGAAGGGCTTGACTTAAACGTTCCAGTTGCCAACTATAGATCTCTGCATAGACAGTTCGCTGTGGATTGAGGAGTTCAAAATGAATTACTCCTTTGATGTCCCACTAAATGCAAAGCATCACTTTCTGCGGATGGATTCCAAGTTTTGGGGTCGGAAGTGATTTTTATCTAGGACTGAGCCATGGTTTTTGGCGTTTAATATTCGCATGGAGAATCCAATTTTCATCACCGGTGACAATTCTGTCCAAAAATGGTTCACGCGCATTACGCGCCAAAAGAGACA
>NW_013850479.1:0-365 GCF_000517525.1 Limulus polyphemus
TTTTATTGACAGAACACAGTATCGTTAAATCATGTGTCTTCTTATTGACAGTACACAGTATTGTTAAATCTTGTGTCTTTTTATTGACAGTACACAGTATCGTTAAATATTGTGTCTTCTTATTGAGAGTACACAGTATTGTTAAATCTTGTGTCTTCTTTTGGACAGTACACAGTATCGTTAAATCTAGTGTCCTCTTATTGACAGTACACAGTATCGTTAAATCTTCTGTCTTCTTATTGACAGTACAGAGTATCGTTAAATCTTTTGCTTCTTATTGACAGGACACATTATTGTTAAATCTTGTGTTTTCTTACTGACAGTACACACTATCGTTGAATATTGTGTCTTCTTTTTGTACAGTA
>NW_013850480.1:0-366 GCF_000517525.1 Limulus polyphemus
GTAGAAGAAAACACGAATTTCGAAAAATGTGCATATTAATTAAGAGTGGAGTTAACGCATGGTGCAGTCCTATACGACAAGTGTATTTCATCACAAGGAGGAGAAAACGTGAAATATTTCAAGAAATGTACATATATTTAACATTATTTCGGATCTATCTTTTGTGTCACTGTTTAACAGGTCTTTGGCTCGATACAAGAACTTGTTATTTGGGCTGGACGATGGAAGACAAAAGTTTCTCGGAAATGCTACATATATTTGATATATTATTATTTTAACGTTATGGTTTAAACGTCAAAAGTTGCGAAACCTATGAACTAATGGGCCTAAAATTTGCGATACATATCATGTAAACTGCAGGTGTAT
>NW_013850481.1:0-596 GCF_000517525.1 Limulus polyphemus
ACTACACCAGGGATACGGTACACTATGTAGAGTATTTACTGCACCAGAGATAGGGTACACTATGTAGAGTATTTACTGAACAAGGAATAGGGTACAGTATGTAGAGTATTTTTTAATCCAAGGATAGGGTACAATATGTAGAGTATTTACTGAACAAGGAATAGGGAACAGTATGTAGAGTATTTACTACTCCAAGGATAGGGTACAGTATGTAGAGTATTTACTGCACCAGAGATAAGGTACAGTATATAGAGTATTTGTATTATACCAGGGATAGGGTACAGTATGTAGAGTATTAACTGCACCAGGGATAGGGTACAGTATGTAGAGTATTTACTACACCAGGGATAGGGTACACTATGTAGAGACAGTATGTAGAGTTTACTACACCAGGGATAGGGTACAGTATGTAGAGTATTTACTGCACCAGAGATAAGGTACAGTATGTAGAGTATTTATTCTACACCAGGGATAGGGTATATTTACTGCACCAAAGATTATGTACAGTATGTAGAGTATTTATTACACCAAAGATAGGGTACAGTATGTAGAGTATTTACTGCACCAGAAATAAGTTAAAGTATATAGAGTATTTA
>NW_013850482.1:0-780 GCF_000517525.1 Limulus polyphemus
GATTTTTCAATACTGTGTACTGTCAATAAGAAGACACAAGATTTAACGATACTGTGTACTGTCAATAAGAAGACACAAGATTTTACGATACTGTGTACTGTCAATAAGAAAACAATATTTAAAAATAATGTGTCCTTACAATAAGAAGTCACAAGATTTTACGATACTGTGTACTGTCAATTAGACCACACAAGATTTAACGATACTGTGTACTGTCAATAAGAAGACACAATATTCAACGATAATGTATACTGTCAGTAAGAAAACACAAGATTTAGCAATAATGTGTCCTGTCAATAAGAAGACACAAGATTTAACGATACTGTGTACTGTCAATAAAAAAGACACAAGATTTAACGATACTGTGGTGTTTTCTTACTGACAGTATACATTATCGTTGAATCTTGTGTCTTCTTATGGACAGTATTGTTAAATCTTTAGTGTGTCCTGTCAATAAGGAGACACAAGATTTAACGATACTGTGTACTGTCAATAAGAAGGCACAAGTTTTAACGATACTGTGTACTGTCAATAAGAAGACACAAGATTTAACGATACTGTGTACTGTCTTTAACGATACTGTGTACTGTCAATAAGAAGACACAAGATTTAACGATTCTGTGTACTGTCAATAATAAGACACAATATCAACGATAATGTGTACTCTCAGTAAGAAAACACAAGATTTAACAATAATGTGTCCTGTCAATAAGAAGACACAAGATTTAACGATACTGTTTACTGTCAATAAGAAGGCACAAGATTTAACAATACTGTGTA
>NW_013850483.1:0-367 GCF_000517525.1 Limulus polyphemus
CTTTAATTTCTCGTTCTTCTTGTTTCTTTTCTTTTTCCTCTAACAACTGCTGTAATTTCTCTTGTTTATTTTGTTGTTCAAGCTGCTACTGTTGCATGTTTTCTTGCAACTGCTGTTGTCTCTCTTCTTGTTTCTTTTCTTGTTTTTGTATTGCTGTCATCAAGTCTGCTAAGCTGGAGTTTGATTTTCGGCCTGTCGTTTCCATTTTTCTTCTCTTTTTTTTCTATCCCACTTCTGACACCAGTTTGTTACGTCTCCGTTTGTTAATTAACTTTCCGTAACTTCGTTCCGACGAAACTTTAGCGACACAAGTTCTTACTTAATAAAACTGGTTTATTCTTTCCGAGTATAACTTTACGATACACTT
>NW_013850484.1:0-401 GCF_000517525.1 Limulus polyphemus
ATGGAAGGTTTTGCGTTTTGTACCAGTACGTCGTTCCATTTGGACGGATCATCTCCAAATTTCATATGAACGTTCGTTGCATACTTGCGTATTTACTTGCAAAATTCTAGCTTCTATTATCATTTTTGCGACTTTTGTGGTCGTTTTATGTTACTCTTTTATTGGTTTTTATGAAAGCGTATGTGTACTGCAGTGAAGCTTTTTGTTACTGATTGTTTTTCGATTTCTTGTTACCAGAGGGTCCTAAATTGATGATTCTTCACCAAATTTGGTATGTAGGTACACTTTAACGTTGCGTAGTAATATGCAGAGTTTTACCTTCCTACTGTTTGTTTTAAAGGAGATTTGGAAGGTTTTGCGTTTTGTACCGTCCAAATGGAACGACGTACTGGATCATCTCC
>NW_013850485.1:0-364 GCF_000517525.1 Limulus polyphemus
CTGTCAACACTGTAATACAGTTTATTCTATTAGCTGTAGGACAACATCAAATATGTTTACACTGTAATACAGTTTATTCTATTAGCTGTTAGATAACAGGACAAAATCAAATTTGTCTACACTGTAATACGGTTTATTCTATTAGCTGTAGGACAACATCAAATATGTTTACACTGTAATACAGTTTATTCTATTAGCTGTAGGACAACATCAAATATGTTTACACTGTAATACAGTTTATTCTATTAGCTGTAGGACAACATCAAATTTGTCAACACTGTAATACAGTTTATTCTATCAGTTGTTAGATTGCAGGACAACATCAAATTTGTCTACACTGTAAAACGTTTATTCTATCAGTTGT
>NW_013850486.1:0-367 GCF_000517525.1 Limulus polyphemus
TCACTTGCCCACTTTTTTCGTCTGACTATGTTGGCAGGTCTTAATAAGGGTTTCCGTCTAGCTGCTTTGCAATGATAACCCAATCTGTGGAGAATCCGTTGAACAGATTTCGGGATCATCCCACCAACTTTGGCCACTTCTGCAGTCGTTAATCTAGGATCCATTTCGATGCTCCTCTTGACAGCCCTCTTTGTCCTCTCCGATGGACCAGGACGACCCGGACGCTGCTCAGTTGTTTCCTTGCCGTGTTTCCTGAACTGCACTATGATTATGTTGAATGTAGAAAGCGAGATTCCCAAATTCTGCGAAATTTGCCGCTGACTTATTCCACAATCTGCTTGACCAACTTTCCTTCCTCTTACAAAAT
>NW_013850487.1:0-367 GCF_000517525.1 Limulus polyphemus
AACTTGGATAGTAGCTAGTATTCCCTCACAATTCATTCAGTTTGGATAGTAGCTATTGTTACCTTACAATTCATTCAGCTTGGATAGTAGCTAGTGTTACTTTACAATTCTTTCAGCTTTGATAGTAGCTAGTGTTACCTTATAATTCATTTAGCTTTGATAGTAGCTAGTGTTACTTTACAATTCATTTAACTTGGATAGTAGCTCGTGTTACCTTAAAATTCATTCACCTTGGATAGTAGCTAGTATTAAATTACAATTCATTCAGCTTGGATAGTAGCTATTGTTACCTTACAATTCATTCAGCTTGGATAGTAGCTAGTGTTACTATACAATTCATTCAGCTTGGATAGTAGCTAGTGTTACC
>NW_013850488.1:0-598 GCF_000517525.1 Limulus polyphemus
AAAAAGTGGGTGTACTAGAAGAGAAAAGTTAATAATGGAGAAAAGTGGGTGTAATAGAAGAGAAAAGTTAATAATGGAGAAAAGTGGGTGTAATAGAAGAGAAAATTTAATTAATGGAAAAAAGTGTGTGTAATAGAAGAGAAAAGTGGGTGTACTAGAAGAGAAAAGTGGGTGTACTAGAAGAGAAAATTTAATAATGGAGAAAAGATACAAGTTCTGGGTGAGGTAGAACTGAATTTCAAATAGCAATGAAGATCAAAGTTGTGAGTAAGGAAGAGTTGTAGTTAACACAGGAGTGAGGAACATGGTTCTGGGTAAGGCAGAAATGTGTGTAATACTGGAGTGAGGAACATAGTTCTGGGTGAGGAGAAATGTGTGTAATACTGGAGTGAGGAACATAGTTCTGGGTAAGGCAGAAATGTGTGTAATACTGGAGTGAGGAACATAGTTCTGGGTAAGGCAGAAATGTGTGTAATACTGGAGTGAGGAACATAGTTCTGGGTATAATTAATCTGTACAATGTATATTAACGTCTGTACAATGTATATTAATCTGTACAATGTATATTAACGTCTGTACAATGTATATTAATCTGTAC
>NW_013850489.1:0-620 GCF_000517525.1 Limulus polyphemus
GAATATCAGAAACCTTGCATTCGGAACAGTGAACAGAGAAAGGATTTATATACACATAAATAAATGTGATAGAATATAAACTTTAGAAAGGATTTATATACACAGAAATATATCTGATAGAATATATACTTTAGAAAGGATTTATATACACAGAAATAAATGTGATAAAATATATACTTTAGAAAGGATTTATATACACAGAAATATATCTGATAGAATATATACTTTAGAAAGGATTTATATACACAGAAATATATCTGATAGAATATAAACTTTAGAAAGGATTTATATACACAGAAATATATCTGATAGAATATATACTTTAGAAAGGATTTATATACACAGAAATATATCTGATAGAATATAATACTTTAGAAAGGATTTATATACACAGAAATATATCTGATAGAATATAATACTTTAGAAAGGATTTATATACACAGAAATAAATGTGATAGAATATATACTTTAGAAAGGATTTATATACACAGAAATATATCTGATAGAATATATACTTTAGAAAGGATTTATATACACAGAAATAAATGTGATAGAAGCTAAAAAAGTTCAGATTAAGACAGTCTCCAATTGTCAATCTCAGTCGGTGTATCAGATATAGT
>NW_013850490.1:0-934 GCF_000517525.1 Limulus polyphemus
AAGTACAATATATATATTACTGTAAGTACAATATATATATTACTGTAGGTACAATATATATATTACTGTAGGTAGAATATATATTACTGTAGGTACAATATATATTAATGTAGGTACAATGTATATTACTGTAAGTACAATATATATTACTGTAAGTACAATATATATTACTTTAAGTACAATATATAATACTGTAAGTACAATATATATATTACTTTAGGTACAATATATATTAATGTAAGTACAATATATATTACTGTAAGCACAATATATATTACTGTAAGTACAATATATATATTACTGTCAGTACAATGTATATTACTGTCAGTACAATGTATATTACTGTAAGTACAATGTATATTACTTTAGGTACAATATATATTACTTTAGGTACAATATATATTACTGTAAGTACAATATATATTACTGTAAGTACAATATATATATTACTGTAAGTACAATATATATTACTGTAAGTACAATATATATATTACTGTAAGTACAATATATATATTACTGTAAGTACAATATATATATTACTGTAAGTACAATATATATATTACTGTAGGTACAATATATATTACTGTAGGTAGAATATATATTACTGTAGGTACAATATATATTAATGTAGGTACAATATATATATTACTGTAAGTACAATATATATATTACTGTAAGTACAATATATATATTACTGTAGGTACAATATATATTACTGTAGGTACAATATATATTACTGTAGGTACAATATATATTAATGTAGGTACAATATATATATTACTGTAAGTACAATATATATATTACTGTAGGTACAATATATATTAATGTAGGTACAATATATATATTACTGTAGGTACAATATATATATTACTGTAGGTACAATATATATATTACTGTAAGTACAATATATATATTACTGTAGGTACAATATATA
>NW_013850491.1:0-367 GCF_000517525.1 Limulus polyphemus
GTTGACTTAAGTACTGTGACATGCAAATCAACGGATGCAGCAACACTTACTGTAATTTGGCCTTTGTTGTTTCCAATCCTCATTTTATCGAAGTTAACTACACACTTCCTTGGTAGTAAATAGTCCAATCCTAATATGCATTGGTCTTCAATGTCAGCCAAGTATACTTTCTGTCTGTTCTTCATGCCCATGAGCTCAATAGTTACCCACACTGGTCCCCACAACCTTGCACAATGTCCTGTCACAACACAGAGCTTCTGTATGGCTTCTGGTACTCCTTTGTGATCCAGCACCTTGATACTCACAAGGGTTTGCTGAGATGCAGAATCTATGACAAAGTTGCACCTTTGGCCATCCAGCTTTCCTG
>NW_013850492.1:0-366 GCF_000517525.1 Limulus polyphemus
TTTCTCTTCTTATTGACAGTACACAGTATCGTTAAATCTTGTGTCTTCTTATTGACAGTACAAAGTATCGTTAAATCTTGTGTCTTCTTATTGACAGTACACAGTATCGTTAAATCTTGTGTCTTCTTATTGAAAGTACACAGTATCGTTAGATCTTGTGTCTTCTTATTGACAGTACACAGTTTCGTTAAATCTTTTGTCTTTTTATAGATAGTACACAGTATTGCTAAATCGTGTGTCTCCTTATTGATAGTGCACAGTATCGTTAGATGTTGTGTCTTCTTATTGACAGTACACAGTATCGTTAAATCTTCTGTCTTCTTATTGACAGGACACATTATTGTTAAAACTTGTGTTCTCTTACTG
>NW_013850493.1:0-400 GCF_000517525.1 Limulus polyphemus
GAAGCTATTGTGGACTGTAGACTTAGCTATCCATTTTAGAGAAGCTATTGTGGACTGTAGAGTTAGCTATCCATTTTAGAGAAGCTACGGTTGACTGTAGACTTAGCTATCCATTTTAGAGAAGCTATTGTGGACTGTAGACTTAGCTATCCATTTTAGAGAAGCTACAGTGGACTGTAGACTTAGCTATCCATTTTAGAGGAGCTATTGTGGACTGTAGACTAAGCTATCCATTTTAGAGAAGCTACGGTGGACTGTAGACTTAGCTATCCATTTTAGAGAAGCTATTGTGGACTGTAGACTTAGCTATCCAATTTAGAGAAGCTATTGTGGACTGTAGACTTAGCTATCCATTTTAGAGAAGCTACGGTGGACTGTAGACTTAGCTATCCATTTTAGA
>NW_013850494.1:0-536 GCF_000517525.1 Limulus polyphemus
CGATCAGCTATATTAACTGTCTTGTTCAAATATCTGTTTACCAAGTAAACTATTAAACAACTTTTATTATATATAATTACCTAGAGAAGTGAAAACTACACTGTTGATGACGTAATTATATGTAGAGATATCATCTGATGATTTACTAGCGATGTCACCCACAAACTCGCCAACACTACACTGTTGATGACGTAATTATATCATCTGATGATTTACTAGCGATGTCACCCACAATCTCGCCCTCTGGTGCCACTTTATGGAACTATGACGTCATTGCCTCCTCGACTTACGACAGCCACGCCTATTATCTAACGGTCTAACCCTAGGTTCTTTTGCATATTACATAACTGTTATTTAACCTTTACGTGTAGACTTTGTCTGTTAAGTTTCAGATGTTGGCATCCTTTGCATATCTCGCAATAGTCATTAACCTTCAGGATACATCCTTTGATCTCTATTCATCTGGCAATCCCTCATTGAGGCAGCATCCTTCCAGCACGAGAATACCGAATACTGCTATCATTTTTTTAAATGTT
>NW_013850495.1:0-367 GCF_000517525.1 Limulus polyphemus
GTCACTGATTTATTGTCTGTGATATTTATAGTTAGCCACTGGATTTGTTGACTGCGATATTTATAGTTAATCACTGAATTTATTGTCTGTGATATTTATAGTTAATCACTGGATTTGTTGACTGCGATATTTATAGTTAATCACTGGATTTGTTGACTGCGATATTTATAGTTAGCCACTGGATTTGTTGACTGCGATATTTATAGTTAGTCACTGGATTTGTTGACTGCGATATTTATAGTTAATCACTGAATTTATTGTCTGTGATACTTATAGTTAGTCGCTGGATTTGTTGACTGCGATATTTATAGTTAATCACTAGATTTGTTGACTGCGATATTTATAGTTAGCCACTGGATTTGTTGAC
>NW_013850496.1:0-365 GCF_000517525.1 Limulus polyphemus
AACCACCATACTCATCTCTAGCCTTACTTGTTAATACTACTCCGTGAACACCTAGGTGAAACTTTAGTTACCGTATTTATAACCACCATACTCATCTTTAGCCTTACTTGGTACAACTACTCCATTAATATTTAGGTTTAACTCTAGTTACCGAATTTAAAACCCCATATTAATCTTTAGCGTTATTTGGAATAGCAACTCCACGAACACCTAGGTGTAACTCTAGTTACCGAATTTGTAACCACCATTCTCATCTGTAGCGTTACTTGGTACAACAACTCCACGAAAACCTAGGTGTAACTCTAGTTACCGAATTTATAATCACTATTCTTATCTTTAGCTTTACTTGGCACAACTACTATATG
>NW_013850497.1:0-680 GCF_000517525.1 Limulus polyphemus
ATTCAGCATTAAGACTAAGTATTTCATGGTTATTTAAACACTAAAGCTTAACCCTTAGGTTATAAATACATATAATCTCAACGCTTAACGACATTAAAACTAAATATGTCATCGTTAATGAAACGTTAAAACTAAAATAATCCTAATAATTTCACTGGATATAATTTCAGCAGTGAAGAACATTGGAACTGGAATTGGTTGAATAGCTTATGTTGAAAGTATCGTAAGTAATGTATTTATAGGTTATCATACTAGTATTATACATAGTTATACATAGTGTAATTATAAGTTATCATGACAGTATTATATATAGTGTAATTATAAGTTATCATACTAGTATTATACATAGCGTAATTATAAGTTATCATACTAGTATTATACATAGCGTAATTATAAGTTATGCTAGTATTGTACATAGCGTAATTATAAGTTATCATGCTAGTATTATACATAGTGTAATTATAAGTTATCATTATAGTATTATACATAGTGTAATTATAAGTTATCATACTAGTATTATACATAGTGTAATTATAAGTTATCATACTAGTATTATACATAGTGTAATTATAAGTTATCATGATAATATTATACATAGTGTAATTATAAGTTATCCTACTAGTATTATACATAGCGTAATTATAAGTTATGCCAGTATTGTACATAGCGTAATTATAAGT
>NW_013850498.1:0-675 GCF_000517525.1 Limulus polyphemus
CGTTAAATCTTGTGTCTTCTTATTGACACAAGATTTAACAATAATGTGTCCAACTATACTGTGTACTGTCAGTAAGAAAACGCAATAAGAAGACCAAGATTTAGTACTGGGTACTTTCAATAAGAAGACACAAGATTTAACGATACTGTGTGCTGTCAATAAGAAAACACAAGATTTAACAATACTGTGTACTGTGAAGACACAAGATTTAACTAAGAAGACACAATATTTAACGATACTGTGTACTGTCAATAAGATACTGTGTACTGTCCCCCTGTCAATAAGAAGACACAAGATTTAACACACATTATTGTTAAATCTTGCGTTTTCTTACTGACAGTATACAGTATAGTTAAATCTTGGTCTTCTTATTGACAATACTGTGTACCGTTAAATCTTGTGTTTTCTTATTGACAGTACACAGTATCGTTAAATCTTGCTGTCTTCTTATGACAGTACACAGTATCGTTAAATCTTGGTCTTCTTATTGACAGTACTCAGTATCGTTAAATCTTGTGTTTTCTTACTGACAGTACACAATATCGTTAAATCTTATGTCTTGTTATTGAAAGTACACAGTATCGTTAAATCTTGCGTTTTCTTACTGACAGTACACAGTATACTTAAATCTTGTGTCTTCTTATTGACAGTACACAGTATAGTTAAATCTTGGTC
>NW_013850499.1:0-367 GCF_000517525.1 Limulus polyphemus
AGAGAGAGAGCCGTACGGCTTCAATAAAGTTTTTATTGTGTAAATACAAAATGTTGTTTTTAATTATTTATTATAACTTAAATTTTTTTAAACACAAGTGAATATTTAGTATAACCCAATAACACACCTTGATCAAAGTGTAGGTTGAACTGGACCTCCATTGAACGTAGACTTCGAGATAAACAATTTTCGGAATACTAAGTTTATTTATTTATTGTTAACTACAATAAGATATTAGATACCACCCCTGCTATAGAGAGAAACATCCAGGGTTAATTTCACACATGACGTAAACATGATTTTCCTACTTCCGAGCTAGAATTTATAATTTGATTCAACTGTGAGTGATTTTAGCATGTGATTGTTG
>NW_013850500.1:0-367 GCF_000517525.1 Limulus polyphemus
CTTCCTCTAGCAGGAACATTTCCTCATCAAACGTTGTTGCAAATACAATGACATCATCCAGATACACTAAGGCTATCCTACATTGTAGGCCTTCCAGTACTCTTTCCATCAGTCTCTCAAATGTTGCTGGAGCATTGCTAAGCCCGAATGGCATCACACGGTATTACCAGAGACCTTGGCCATAACTAAATGCAGTCTTAGGTTTATCTGCTTCAGCCATTTTTAACTTGATGGAAACCCAACTTTAAGTCTAAAGTTGAAAACCACCTGGCTCCACTTAGGGCGCCAAGAGTATCATCAATTCTTGGCAGTGGGTACGAGTCTTTTTTGGTTATACTGTTAAGAGCCCTGAAGTTCACACAGCAAC
>NW_013850501.1:0-248 GCF_000517525.1 Limulus polyphemus
GAACACTTAGGTGTAACTCTAGTTACAGAATTTATAACCACCATACTCATCTTTAGCCTTACTTGGTACAACTACTTCATAAAAACCTAGGTGTAACTCTAATTACCGAATTAATAACCACCATACTCATCTTTAGCCTTACTTTGTACAACTACTCCATGAACAATTAGGTGTAACTCTAGTTACACAATTTATAACCACCATACTCATCTTTAGCGTTATTTGGTGCAAAAACTCCACGAACACCT
>NW_013850502.1:0-368 GCF_000517525.1 Limulus polyphemus
TAGAACAATATATATACAGGGATCCCTCGATTAATGCGCATTCGATTAATGCGTTTTCGTTTAGTGCGCTAAATTTTTTTTTATAACCAGTATTCGATTAGTGCTTGCATAATACTCGATTAGTGCGGTAACACACATTTCATTTTAACCACAGTAATTGAAAAGTAAGTTTTAAGCACCGAAATTAATTTTTTAAAATTAAAAATAGAAAATGGGTAACTATTTTACTTGTCAAGTTATTACTAGAGTGTCCACCCCAGGGTATTTTAGCGATTTTTTCAAGTATTTTACCCCGGGGCAAATCTTTACTATTTTACTGAACAAATATCTTTTTCATAACAATAATTCATAAAAACCATCGTCTTCAT
>NW_013850503.1:0-367 GCF_000517525.1 Limulus polyphemus
AATTAGGTGATAATTTAATAACCATTAAATGAATTAGGTGATAACGTAATAACCAATAAATAAATTAGGTGATAATTTAATAACCAATAAATGAATTAGGTGATAACGTAATAACCAATAAATAAATTAGGTGATAATTTAATAATCAATAAATGAATTAGGTGATAACGTAATAACCAATAAATAAATTAGGTGATAATTTAATAACCAATAAATGAATTAGGTGATAATTTAATAGCCAATAAATGAATTATGTGATAATTTAATAGCCAATAAATGAATTAGGTGATAATTTAATAACCATTAAATGAATTAGGCGATAACGTATTAACCAATAAATAAATTAGGTGATAATTTAATAACCAAT
>NW_013850504.1:0-367 GCF_000517525.1 Limulus polyphemus
TACATATATATGGTAAATAAAAACTTCTGATGAAACATTCTCAACGATATACATATATATATATGGTAAATAAAAACTTCTGAGTAAACATTTACAACGATATGTATATATATATATATATGTTAAATAAGAACTTCTGATTAAACATTCATATCTATATATATATATGATAAATAAACCTTCTGGTTAAACATTTAGAACGATATATATATATATACAGATGGTAAATAAAATCCTATTATTAAAAGTTCACAACGATATATATATATATATTGTAAATAAAACTTTTGATTAAAAATTAACATTGATGTATATATATATATATATGGTAAATAAAAACTTCTCAGTAAACATTTACAACGATATG
>NW_013850505.1:0-573 GCF_000517525.1 Limulus polyphemus
AAATGAAAAAAAAATAACGAAAATACGTTTATACATACAATATCGTAAACTGAAACTGGAATACTAGACATTCATCAGTCACAACTTATAATACACGAAATACAGATGGTTAATGTCATTATGTTAATTAAACCAATATTAGTTGGAAGGGTGTTTGTTGAATATTTAGATTTGGGTGGTTTTTCAACTATTTACAGTTTCATTTTAATCTTTACATTTCACTTTATAAATAATTGTAACTAACATCGTATTTTAATTAACGGGGATTTAGAGTTAATATCAATTGAGATTTGTCATGGAATCCTAATAATATGATATTTATGCAATAAATGATGCTCAAAACTCATAAAGAAATACATATGTAGTGAGTAACTCAAAGTTACATACATGGGCAAAACTAAGCGCCATTTGAAAGCTAATCTATACTTAGGCATATTGCGTATATATTTTGTTTGTTTGAAGTCAAGCACAAAGCGACACAATGGGCTACCTGTGCTCTGCCCACCACTAGTTTCTAGCGTTGTAACTTCACAGGCATATCACTGTGCCACTGGGTAAATAATTTGTACTGTT
>NW_013850506.1:0-367 GCF_000517525.1 Limulus polyphemus
ATTTCTGAAAAACGGGTGGCGTGATACTAGTCACGTGACCTCGCTGACGCAACAATACTCTAAAAGTGTACTTCCAGATTACACTCGTCTTTTCGTGAATCTTCTAGATACTCGTTACTGTTACCAGCGTCACGTGACTTCCGCTGTCTAACACTGCTCCTTCCTTAGTATTGTTCGTCCCGAACAATAGCCACTAAAATTAAACCAACAGATATTTAACAATAACTTGATTAAATGTACAGAATTTATAAACACAAAAATTAAAATTCAACAAAGTCTCTTAATTTTACTGGACCATTTCTTCTTCCGTACTGGCTTTTGCTTCACGTGAAGTTCATCTCCTCCATCACGAATTGTTCTATCACCA
>NW_013850507.1:0-564 GCF_000517525.1 Limulus polyphemus
ACGCCCCGAAAAACCAATTACTTACCTTCTCTAGACTAACAAAACATCACAAAGACCCACCAAAACTATATATGCATGGAACACTTATCCAGACCTCCACATCAGCAAAATTCCTAGGACTAACGTTTGACCAAAAATTAACGTGGGTCAAACATACAAATAACATTTTAACAAAAATCTGGAAACGCACAAATTATGCAAGAAGTCTAATAGGCAAAACTCGGGGAACATCACTCGATAACATAATTAAAATATACAAAACATACATTAGACCCATAATGGAATATGCCAGTCCGGCATGGATAAACACGGTACCAAAACACATAAATAAATTACAAAGAATCCAAAACACACTGATTACCTCCGAACACAGTACCAAAACACATAAATAAATTACAAAGAATCCAAAACACACTAATTACCTCTGCATACAGAGTCCCCCGTAGCACCTCATCAAAATTCATGCACAATTACGCAAACATACAAACAGTAGCTGATAGACTCTTGCATAATACTATAAATTACTTTAAGAAAAATTGGCAAAAAAACGACTTGCTTTGTGAG
>NW_013850508.1:0-367 GCF_000517525.1 Limulus polyphemus
AGTGTTACCACTTTAGATAGATTTATATCTTGTACGGGTTGCATGATGTTCTCACTACACAAACAATAGCCATGTGGAGAGGTTATAGTGTTACCACTTTAGATAGATTTATATCTGGTACGTGTACCATGATGTTCTCACTACACAAACAATAGCCATGTGGAGAGGTTATAGTGTTACCACTTTAGATAGATTTATATCTTGTACATGTACCATGATGTTCTCACAACACAAACAATAGCCATGTAGAGAGGTAAACTATTCTTAGAACCACCTTCCTTATGTTATTATAATGTCTTGTTTATAAACTATTCTTAGAACCACCTTTGTTATGTTATTATAATGTCTTCTCTATAAACTATTCTTA
>NW_013850509.1:0-526 GCF_000517525.1 Limulus polyphemus
TCCAAGCTGAATGAATAGCTAGTATTACCTTATTAGGTAGTAAGCTACTGTTACATTACAATTCATTCAGGTGTTACATTACAATTCATTCGAGTTAGCATTCAGCTTGGATAGTAGCTAGTGTTACATTACAATTCATTCAGCTTGGATAGTAACTACAATTGTAATGTAACACTAGCTACTATCCAAGCTGAATGAATTGTAAGGTAATACTAGCTACTATCCAAGTTGAATGAATTGTAAGGAAATACTGGCTACTATCCCAACTGGATGAATTGTAAGGTAACACTAGCTACTATCCAAGCTGAATGAATTGTAAGGTAACACAAGCTACTATCCAAGCTGAATGAATTGTAAGGTAACACTAGCTACTATAGAAGATGAATGAATTGTAAGGTAACACTAGCTACTATCCATACTGGATGAATTGTAAGAAAACAGTAGTTACTATTCAAGCTGAATGAATTGTAAGGTAATACCAGCTACTATCCAAGCTGAATGAATTGTAAGGCAATACTAGCTACTC
>NW_013850510.1:0-367 GCF_000517525.1 Limulus polyphemus
GGTCTAAAGTCCGTTCTTATTAAGTTCATTACTTCTTTTAAAGTAGATCTAAAGTCCGTTCTTATCAAGTTTATTACTTTTACTTAAAGTAGATCTAAAGTCCGTTCTTATCAAGTTTATTACTTCTTCTTAACGTAGATCTAAAGTCCGTTCTTATCAAGTTTATTACTTCTTCTTAACGTAGATCTAAAGTCCGTTCTTATCAAGTTTATTACTTTTACTTAAAGTAGATCTAAAGTCCGTTCTTATTAAGTTCATTACTTCTTTTTAAAGAAGATCTAAAGTCCGCTCTTATTAAGTTCATTACTTCTTTTTAAAGTAGATCTAAAGTCCGTTCTTATCAAGTTCATTACTTCTTTTTAAAGTA
>NW_013850511.1:0-363 GCF_000517525.1 Limulus polyphemus
ATTTTGCATGAAAATACGCAACTATGCAACGAACGTTCATACAAAATTTGGAGATGATCCGTCCAAATGGAACGACGTACTGGTACAAAACGCAAAACGTTCCATAACTCATTTTAAACAAACAGTAGGAAGGTAAAACTCTGCATATTACTACGCAACGTTGAAGTGTACCTACATAACAAATTTGGTGAAGAATCATCAATTTAGAACCCTCTGGTAACCAGAAATCGAAAAACAATTATTAGCCAAAAGCTTCACTGCAGTACACATACGCTTTCAGAAAAGCCAATAAAAGAGTAACATAAAACGACCACAAAAGTCCCAAAAATGATAATAGAAGGCTAGAATTTTGCATGTAAATAT
>NW_013850512.1:0-1326 GCF_000517525.1 Limulus polyphemus
ACACAGAGCTATTTAAGAAGGACCACCCTCTGACAAAACCGACACAGATCTATTCAAGAAAGGCCACCGTCTGCAAAACTGACATAAATCTATTCAAGAAGCACCACCGTCTGCAAAACTGACATAAATCTATTCAAGAAGGACGACCGTTTGCAAACCCGACACAGATCTATTCAGGAAGGACCAACGTCTGCAAAACCGGATTTTGCAGACTATGGTCCTTCTTTAATAGATTGGTGTCTTTAATAGATTTGTGTCGGTTTTGCAGACGGTGGTCCTTCTTGAATAGATTTATGTCAGTTTTACAGACTGTGGTCCTTCTTGAATAGATTTACGTAAGTTTTGCAGACAGTGATCCTTCTGAATAGATTTGTGTTGGTTTTGCAGAAGTTGGTCCTTTCTGAATATATTTGTTTTGGTCTTGCAGACATTGGTCCTTCCTCAATAGATCTGAGTCTTTGTGTCAGTTTTGCAGACGTTGGTCCTTCTGAATAGATCTGTGTCGGTTTTGCAGACTGTGGTCCTTCCTTCTTGAATAGATTTACGTAAGTTTTGCAGACAGTGATCCTTCTGAATAGATTTGTGTCTGTTTTGCAGAAGTTGGTACTTCTTGAATTGATCTGTGTTGGTTTTGCAGATGGTGGTCCTTCTTGAATTCATTTATGTAGGTTTTGCAGACGGTGGTCCTTCTTTAATAGATTTGTGTCGGGTTTGCACACGGTCGTCCTTCTTGAATAGAACCACAGTCTGTAAAACTGACATAAATCTATTCAAGAAGGACCACCGTCTGCAAAACCGACACAAATCTATTAAAGAAGGACCACAGTCTGCAAAACCGACACAGATCTATTCAGGAAGGACCAACGTCTGCAAAACCGACACAGATCTATTCATGGATGACCAACGTCTGCAAATCCGTCACAAATTTATTCAAGAAGGACGACCGTTTGCAAACCCGACACAAATCTATTAAAGAAGGACCACAGTCTGCAAAACCTACATAAATGAATTCAAGAAGGACCACCATCTGCAAATCCGACACAGAGCTATTCAAGAAGGACCACCGTCTGCAAAACCAACACAGATCAATTCAAGAAGGACCAACGTCTGCAAAACCGACACCAATCTATTAAAGAGGGACCATAGTCTGCAAAATCGACTCAGATCTATTGAGGAAGGACCAATGTCTGCAAGACCAAAACAAATATATTCAGAAAGGACCAACTTCTGCAAAACCAACACAAATCTATTCAGAAGGATCACTGTCTGCAAAACTGACATAAATCTATTCAAGAAGGACCAACGTCTGCAAAACCGACACAGATG
>NW_013850513.1:0-443 GCF_000517525.1 Limulus polyphemus
TAAAGGTAAGTTGAAACCGACAGATAAGTACCCCTGTAACAGTTCACATTACAGTTAATGGACTAGTCTCTAAAGAGCAGAATGGTAAAGGTAAGTTGAAACTCAGAGACTTGTTATTGATATTTCAACATTATCAAATCAATATTTCTTCAAACATTGTCAGCAGGTTTTATATTCATTTGAATGTGGTTTTTTTTTGTAAGTTTTGATTCAAAATTACAGCTTCTTAAGTTACAACTGCAAATACTTGAGAGTTATTTAACAAAATCTGTAACCGAATATTTCCTATAATTAACACACGTTACCTTAATGTTTCAATGACAACTAGTTTAAGAACCCGTAAGTGAAAGGGTTGTATCTAGTATCGATGAGGCTTTCCATACAATACCAGGGCTCATGGAGCTGACTGGAGAGCTATATATACATCATAGGTTTTCGTGTAC
>NW_013850514.1:0-918 GCF_000517525.1 Limulus polyphemus
GTGTGTGTTAAATTATGATTTCAGAAGAAGAGAAGTAGTGTGTTAAATTATGATTTCAGAAGAAGAGAAGTAGTGTGTGTTAAATTGTGATTTCAGAAAAAGAGAAGTAGTGTGTGTTAAATTATGATTTCAGAAGAAGAGAAGTAGTGTGTTAAATTATGATTTCAGAAGAAGAGAAGTAGTGTGTGTTAAATTGTGATTTCAGAAGAAGAGAAGTAGTGTGTGTTAAATTATGATTTAAATCACAATTTAACACACACACTACTTCTCTTCTTCTGAAATCATAATTTAACACACTACTTCTCTTCTTCTGAAATCATAATTTAACACACACTACTTCTCTTTTTCTGAAATCACAATTTAACACACACTACTTCTCTTCTTCTGAAATCACAATTTAACACACACACTACTTCTCTTCTTCTGAAATCATAATTTAACACACACTACTTCTCTTCTTCTGAAATCATAATTTAACACACACTACTTCTCTTCTTTTGCAGAAGAAGAGAAGTAGTGTGTGTTAAATTATGATTTCAGAAGAAGAGAAGTAGTGTGGGTTAAATTGTGATTTTCAGAAGAAGCGAAGTAGTGTGTGTTAAATTGTGATTTCAGAAGAAGAGAAGTAGTGTGTGTTAAATTATGATTTCAGAAGAAGAGAAGTAGTGTGGGTTAAATTATGATTTCAGAAGAGGAGAAGTAGTGTGTGTTAAATTATGATTTCAGAAGAAGAGAATTAGTGTGTGTTAAATTATGATTTTAGAAGAAGAGAAGTAGTGTGTGTTAAATTGTGATTTCAGAAAAAGAGAAGTAGTGTGTGTTAAATTGTGATTTCAGAAGAAGAGAAGTAGTGTGGGTTAAATTATGATTTCAGAAGAAGAGAAGTAGTGTGTGTTAAATTGTGATTTCAGAAAAAGA
>NW_013850515.1:0-468 GCF_000517525.1 Limulus polyphemus
GAAAAAGAAGTTTTACCTTCCCAAGCCAAACATAAAAAAGAAAGTTTTACCTTCCTAAACCAAACATAAAAAAGAAAGTTTTACCTTCTCATAACGACGATAAAAAAGAAAGTTTTACCTTCCCAAACCAAACATAAAAAAGAAAGTTTTACCTTCCTAAACCAAACATAAAAAAAGAAAGTTTTACATTCCCATAACGACGATCATAAAAAAGAAAGTTTTACCTTCCCAAACCAAACATAAAAAAGAAAGTTTTACCTTCCTAAACCAAACATGAAAAAGAAAGTTTTACCTTCCTAAATCAAACATAAAAAGAAAGTTTTACCTTCTCATAACGACGATCATAAAAAGAAAGTTTTACCTTCCCAAACCAACATAAAAAGGAAGTTTTACCTTCCCAAGCCAAACATAAAAAGAAGTTTTACCTTCCCAAACCAAACATAAAAAAGAAGTTTTACCTTCCCAAAC
>NW_013850516.1:0-493 GCF_000517525.1 Limulus polyphemus
TTTTTATTGATAGTACACAGTATTGTTAAATCTTGTGTGTTCTTATAGAGAGTACACCGTATCGTTAAATCTTATGGCTTGTTATTGATAGTACACAATATTGTTAAATCTTGTGTCTTCTTATTGACAGTACACAGTATCGTTAAATCTTGTGTCTTCTTATTGACAGTACACAGTATCGTTAATTCTTGTGTCTTCTTATTGACAGGACATCTTAATGTTAAATCTTATGTCTTCTTATTGACAATACACAGTATTGTTAAATCTTGTGTCTTTTAATTGACAGTACACAGTATTGTTAAATCTAGTGTCTTCTTATTGAGAGTAGACAGTATCGTTAAATTTTGTGTCTTCTTATTTACAGTACAATTGACAGTACACAGTATTGTTAAATCTTGTGTCTTCTTATTGAGAGTAGACAGTATCGTTAAATTTTATGTCTTCTTATTGACAGTACATAGTATCGTTAAATCTTGTGTCTTCTTATTGACAC
>NW_013850517.1:0-367 GCF_000517525.1 Limulus polyphemus
TTCATTATTGTTTAATAAAACTAATAAGTAACGATAATTGTTTTTTATATTCATTATCGTTTAATAAAACTAATAAGTAGTGATCATTGTTTTGTATGTATGTTCATTATAATTAATAATTAGCGGCCAATGTTGTTTTTTATATTCATTATCGTTTAATAAAGCTAATAAGTAACGACCAATGTGTTGTTTGTATGTTCATTATCGTTTAATAAAACTAATAAGTAGTGATCAATGTTTTGTTTGTATGTTCATAATCGTTTAATAAAAATAATAAGTAACGACAAATGTGTTGTTTGTATGTTCATTATTGTTTAATAAAATTAATAAGTAACGACAAATGTTTTTTATATTCATTATGGTTTAA
>NW_013850518.1:0-368 GCF_000517525.1 Limulus polyphemus
GACCGTACTTTATAAAAATTTGACTTATGTTGGACTTAAGTTCGATAAAATGATAAATTAACAATCTATCCTTTGTTACGTTTTTTTTTTTTTTACTTTAGTTTAGTTAGGACTAAACTTTACTTTACTTAATATTATCGATAAATAAACTTATATGTTATTCTACGACCTAACCTTTTTTAATAACTTTGATAAGTTTTTAATATTCTGTTGTACAAAATGGTTAGTAAAGTATATTTACATTCCCACTTTTGTTGTTACTTCTTGTTTCATACAGAAATTATAGCGACTTGATGACTGAGCTCTGCAGCTCTGTTTGTCGTCGAGTGAATAATGCGCATGCACGGTTTTTCTTGAGGGAAACATAC
>NW_013850519.1:0-367 GCF_000517525.1 Limulus polyphemus
TTTAAAACATAATCAGGTTACACAGAAGGCCACAGAAGACAAAGAAACTTCCTTCTGTCGAGATCAAGCCTTCTTTAACAAGAAAGAAATTCCAAGGATTTGTGGAGGAAACCGGAAAGGATGTTTTACTATACTTGGCGAATGACAACTGGTTAGTATTTAATCACGTTTTTCATAATTCGCATGTATAACTAGTTGTATGCGAAGCGTTATATTTCTGTTCAAGTTGCAACTTTGATTTAATTTAATTTAATTTTAATTTAAAATAATTTCTTTGCTATTCACTTAACTTGAATATTACTTAAAATTAATCAGTTTCGACATAAGCAAAACAAACGACTTCTTGGAGTTTCACAAGAGTGAGTTA
>NW_013850520.1:0-367 GCF_000517525.1 Limulus polyphemus
CTTATTGGACATCATTGGAGCATGATTATTGGTTCTTGTATTTTTAGGTAAGATGTACATTTATCCTCACCATCAAGTGCCTTGCTTTGTAGCGTAGACGATCATGTCCCTCCATTTTTCCTAGTCCCAGGCACTTGTGATTACATCAGTCATCCTCTCTTTGTGTAGCGAAATGTTTAAATTATCCTGGATCTTTTCTCGTTGTCTACCTCTACTTATTTTCCTCACAGATTTTCCAGTTGTTAACAAGTGTTCCATCCCTCATCACATGACCAAACAATGCTGCTTGTCTTTTCCGTACTTTTGTTATCTGTGTTGTTTTTTTCTGGTTGTTGTAGAACTTCATTTCCTATCCGGTCTTTATTGG
>NW_013850521.1:0-368 GCF_000517525.1 Limulus polyphemus
ACATTTTCATCAAAAACCTAAGTCTATAGCCCATGATTTTTCGCAAATTTGGAAAAAAATTGTTTTTCCTCATATTTCAATACAAAGATGCCCTTGGTGTAAGACTTTCAAAATGGACATCCTTTCATCAAAATTCCCAAAAGTTATTCCATAATCTGTTAACAAAATTTCGGCTAGCTTTTATTTTACTGTTATTGTTTTTAATTTTTCTTCAGTTATATTGTAAACAAAGTAGAACTTGAAAAATAAGATAATTCAAACAAAATCCCAACATCTAAAAGGCCATGACGTCTTCTTATAAAATCAACTCAGCTTTCGGATTGTTTTTACTCTAGGTTAGCGAAAGTTTTATTCTTTCATCTCTTCAC
>NW_013850522.1:0-356 GCF_000517525.1 Limulus polyphemus
GCTTTCTCAGCCATTTTAACAGACTTGGTGCCATTTCTTTTTTTTTCAACCAAGATTTCACTGAGGTAGGTTGTCTCTTTAGTCTGCTCGAAATTTCACACTTTTTAGAGTAAAATACATCTTAGTTACTAAGCTTGATAAATTATACTGGAGTTCTATGGTACTAATGTAGTATTTATGATTTTTTAGTTATTCAAATGTATATATATATATATATAAACTAAAAAAAATATTTTGTTTCATATCCTCCATGTGCAAAATTTTTAAAGGCTTAGCAACCTACGTCAAGCAGCAACTGAGTACAAAGGTCATAACTAGAAGAGATAACTGTTTGCTTTACTTCTTTCTTTACTGTT
>NW_013850523.1:0-822 GCF_000517525.1 Limulus polyphemus
CAAACGCCTTTAGGCAAGCCAATAAAAGAGAAACATAAAGCGATCACGAAAATTGTAATAGTAATACTAGAAAGTTAGAATTTTGTATGTAAATGCTCAAGGTTTCCAGGAACCTTCATATGAAATTTGACGAAGATTCGTCTAAATGGGACGAAGTACAGGTACAAAACGCAAAACCTTCCATAACTCACTTAAAAGGAATAGTAGGAAGGTGAAAGTCTTCGTTGCGCAGTTACATGCTAAAATGTACCTACATACCAAATTTCGTGAAGAACTATCAATTCAGGACCCTCTGGTAACAAGTAATCGAGAAACAATCAGTAACCAAAAACTTCACTACAGTACACATATGCTTTCAGGCAAACCAATAAAAGGCCTGAAAGCATAAAACCAATAAACTAACTTTCTAGTTTTAATTTACGATTCTTGTGGTCGTTTTATGTTACTCTTGTATTCGAAAGTTAGAATTTTGTATGTAAATGCTCAAGGTTTCCACGAACCTTCATATGAAATTTGAAAAAGATTCGTCTAAATGGGAAGAAGTACCGGTACAAAACGCAAAACCTTCCATAACTCCCTTAAAACGAATAGTAGGAAGGTGAAACTATGCATGTAATTGCTCAAAGATAAAGTGTACCTACATGCCAAAATTGGAGAAGAACTATCAATTCAGGATCCTCTGGGAACAAGAAATCGAGAAACAATCAGTAACCAAAAGCTTCAGTTCAGTACACAAACGCCTTTAGGCAAGCCAATAAAAGAGAAACATAAAGCGATCACGAAAATCGTAATAGTAATACTAGAAAGTTAGAATTTTGTATA
>NW_013850524.1:0-405 GCF_000517525.1 Limulus polyphemus
AGTATGGTGGTTATAAATTAGGTAACTAGAGTTACACCTAGTTGTTCATGGAGTAGTTGTACCAAGTAAGGCTAAGGACGAGTATGGTGATTATAAATTCTGTAACTAGATTTACACCTCGGTGTTCATGGAGTAGTTGTATCAAGTAAGGCTAAAGATTAGTATGGTGGTTATAAATTCGGTAACTAGAGTTACACCTAGTTGTACCAAGTAAGGCTAAAGATGAATATGGTGGTTATAAATTCGGTAACTAGAGTTACACCTAAGTGTTCATGGAGTAGTTGTACCAAGTAAGGCTAAGGATGAGTATGGTAGTTATAAATTTTGTAACTAGATTTACACCTAGGTGTTCATGGAGTAGTTGTACCAAGTAAGGCTAAAGATGAGTATGGTGGGTTATAAATT
>NW_013850525.1:0-367 GCF_000517525.1 Limulus polyphemus
TACCAATAAGTCAGCCTCGGGGAAACCAGTAATGGTTGGTGTTGAGGGACACCCACCAACCCCCATTGTGAAAGCCCCAACAGCAATGGCAAGCACACATAGTGTCTACGTGACAGGAAAGCTGGATGACCAAAAGTGCAACTTTGTCATAGATTCTGCATCTCAGCAAACCCTTGTGATCATCAAGGTGCTGGATAGCAAAGGAGTACCAGAAGCCATACAGAAGCTTTATGCTGTGACAAGACATTCTACAAGATTGTGTGGACCAGTGTGGGTAACTATTGAGCTCATGGGCATAAAGGACAGACACAAAGTATAGTTGGCTGACATTGAAGACCAATGAATATTAGGGTTGTACTGCTAACTA
>NW_013850526.1:0-366 GCF_000517525.1 Limulus polyphemus
TACTCTCAATAAGTAGACACAAGATTTAACAATAATGTGTCCTGTCAATAAGAAGACACAAGATTTAACGATGCTGTGTACTGTCAATAAGAAGACACAAGATATAACGATACTGTGTACTGTATCTAAGAAGACACAAGATTTAAAAATACTGTGTACTTTCAATAAGAAGACATAAGATTTAACGATACAGTGTACTTTCAATAAGAAGATAAAAGATTTAACGATACTGTGTACTATCAATAAGAAGACACAAGATTTAACAATACTGTGTACTCTCAATAAGAAGACACAAGATTTAACAATACTGTAAACTGTCAATAAGAAGACACAAATTTAACGATACTGTGTACTGTCAATTAGAAG
>NW_013850527.1:0-367 GCF_000517525.1 Limulus polyphemus
ACCTAACACTATAAATGTTCTAGCATATGCAGAATTTCAGTCAGTTCTAGAAATTGATCAGTTTAGAAACACCATAACCGATATTTAAGAAGCTATGAACACATTATAAATTTATTCGATACCTTCATAATACTTGTGTACGTGAAAGAAGTTTGGAGGTGTATTTACCAGTGATCAACTACTTGATCAACTACAGAAAAACATCTGTGCATCATCAATGAGGATCCGAATCATAAATCTGGTAGCCACTGGATCTGTATTTACTTTGGTCGAAATGAAAAAGGAGAATATGTTGATCCATTAGGACTGCCTCTGCATAACCTCAGCATAAGAAAATTCATCAAGAAGAACTGGTGAATGTGGACTC
>NW_013850528.1:0-1168 GCF_000517525.1 Limulus polyphemus
CTTGTGTCTTCTTATTGATAGTACACAGTATCGTTAAATCTTGTGTCTTCTTATTGACAGTACACAGTATCGTTAAATCTTGTGTCTTCTTATTGACAGTACACAGTATTGTTAAATCTTGTTTCTTCTTATTGACAGGACACATTATTGTTAAATCTTGTGTCTTCTTATTGACAGTACACAGTATTGTTAAATCTTGTGTCTTCTTATTGACAGTACACAGTATCGTTAAATCTTGTGTCTTTTTATAGATAGTACACAGTATTGCTAATTCGTGTGTCTTCTTATTGACAGTACACAGTATTGCTAATTCGTGTGTCTTCTTATTGATAGTACACATTACTGTTAAATATTGTGTCTTTTTATTGACAGTACACAGTGTTGTTAAATCAAATAAGAAGACACAAGACAGTACACAGTATCGTTAAATCTTGTGTTCTTCTTATTGTGTGTACTGTGTATTGTTAAATCTTGTGTCTTCTTATTGACAGTACACAAGATTTAACAATACTGTGTACTCTCAATAAGAAGACACAAGATTTAACTGTCTTCTTATTGACAGTACACAGTATGCTAATTCGTGTGTCTTCTTATTGACAATACACAGTATTGCTAATTCGTGTGTCTTCTTATTGATAGTACACAGTACTGTTAAATATTGTGTCTTTTTATTGACGGTACACAGTGTTGTTAAATCTTGTGTCTTCTTATTGACAGTAAACAGTATCGTTAAATCTTGTGTCTTCTTATTGAACAATAAGAAGACACAAGATTTAACGATACTGTGTACTGTCAATAAGAAGACACAAGATTTAACAATACTGTGTACTAATACTGTGTACTTTGTCAATAAGAAGACACAAGATTTAACCTGGATTTAACGATACTGTGTACTGTCAATAAGAAGACACAAGATTTAACGATACTGTGTACTGATACTGTGTACTGTCAAGAAGAAGACAGTTAAATCTTGTGTCTTCTTATCAACAGCACACAGTATCGTTAAATCTTATGTCTTCTTATTGACAGTACACAGTATAGTTAAATCTTGTGTCTTCTTATTGACAGTACACAGTACCGTTAAATCTTGTGTCTTCTTATTGAAAGTACACAGTATTGTTAAATACACAGTATCGTTAAATCTTGTGTCTTCTTATTGACAGTACAC
>NW_013850529.1:0-367 GCF_000517525.1 Limulus polyphemus
CAGGACACATTATTGTTAAATCTTGTGTCTTCTTATTGACAGTACACAGCATTGATAAATCCTGTATCTTCTTATTGACAGGACACAGCATTGTTAAATCTTGTGTCTTTTTATTGACAGTACACAGTATCGTTAAATCTTGTTTTCTTTTTGATAGTACATAGTATTGTTAAATCTTGTGTCTTCTTATTGAGAGTAAACGGTATTGATAAATCTTGTGTCTGCTTATTGACAGTACACAGTTTTGGTAAATCTTGTCTTCTTATTGACAGGACACAGTATTCTTAAATTATGTGTCTTCTTATTGACAGTACACAGTATCGTTAAATCTTGTGCCTTTTTATTGACATTACATAGTATTGTTAAA
>NW_013850530.1:0-367 GCF_000517525.1 Limulus polyphemus
ACTATCGTTAATTCTTGTGGCTTGTTAGTGATAGTACACAGTATCGTTAAATCTTGTCTTCTTATTGATAGTACATAGGATTGTTAAATCTTGTGTCTTCTTATTGACAGTACACAGTATTGTTAAATCTCGTGTCTTCTTATTGACAGTACACAGTATCGTTAAATCTTATGGCTTGTTATTGATAGTACACAGTATCGTTAAATCTTGTGTCTTCTTATTGACAGTACACAACATTATTAAAACTTGTGTCCTTTTATTGACAATACACAGTATCGTTAAATCTTGTGGCTTGTTAGTTATAGTACACAGTATTGTTAAATCTTGTCTTCTTTTGATAGTACATAGTACTTTTAAATCTTGTGTC
>NW_013850531.1:0-696 GCF_000517525.1 Limulus polyphemus
TTATGTCTTGTTTACTGTATCAAAGTGGTTAATGACTGGAATTTGTTGTCTGCTGTTTGAATTCAAGTAATGAATATAATTAGTTGTGGGTTATTTACTGTACCAAAGTAGGTAATGACTGTAATAAGTTAGGTGTTGTGTACTGTACCAAAGTAGGTAATGACTTTAATTAGTTAAGTGTTGTGTACTGTACCAAAGAAGGCAATGACTGCAAATAATTAAGTGTTGTGTACTGTATCAAAGTAGGTAATGACTGTAATTAGTTAAGTGTTGTTTACTGTACCAAAGTAGGTAATGACTTTAATTAGTTAAGTGTTGTGTACTGTACTAAAGTAGGTAATGACTGTAATTAGTTAAGTGTTGTGTACTGTACCAAAGTAGGTAATGACTGCAAATAAGTTAAGTGTTGTGTACTGTATCAAAGTAGGTAATGACTGCAAATAAGTTAAGTGTTGTGTACTGTAACAAAGTAGGTAATGACTGTAATAAGTTAAGTGTTGTGTATCAAAGTAGGTAATGACTGTAATAATTTAAGTGTTGTGTATCAAAGTAGATAATGCCTGTAATTAATTAAGTGTTGTGTACTGTATCAAAGTAGGTAATGCCTGTAATTAGTTAAGTGTTGTGTACCAAAGTAGGTAATGACTGTAATTAGTTAAGTGTTGTGTACTGTATCAAAGTAGGTAATGACTGTAA
>NW_013850532.1:0-367 GCF_000517525.1 Limulus polyphemus
TTTTTGCGACTTTTGTGGTCTATTTTACGTTACTCTTTTATTGGCGTTTCTGAAAGCGTATGTGTACTGCAGTGAAGCTTTTGGTTACTGATTGTTTTTCGATTTCTGGTTACCAGAGGGTCCTAAATTGATGATTCTTCACCAAATTTGATATGTAGGTACACTTCAACGTTGCGTAGTAATATGCAGAGTTTTACCTTCCTACTGTTTGTTTTAAAGGAGTTATGGAACGTTTTGCGTTTTGTACCAGTACGTCTTTCCATTTGGACGGATCATCTCCAAATTTTGTATGAACGTTCGTTGCATAGTTACGTATTTACATGCAAAACTCTAGCCTTCTATTATCATTTTTGCGACTTTTGTGGTC
>NW_013850533.1:0-368 GCF_000517525.1 Limulus polyphemus
TTGAAGTTCTTCGGGAATAATTTTTACGGGAAATTAACAAACGACCAGAGACGTAACAAATTGGTGTCAGAGAGTGGGACGAAAATAAAAACAAGAAAAGAAACAAGAAGAACGAGTAAAAAACAAGAAGAGAGATTACAGCAGTTGTTGGAGGAAAAAGAAAAGAAACAAGAAGAACGAGAAAAAAAAACAAGAAGAGAGATTACAGCAGTTGTTGGAGGAAAAAGAAAAGAAACAAGAAGAACCAGAAAAGAAACAAGAAGAGAGACTACAGCAGTGGTTGGAGGAAAAAGAAAAGAAACAAGAGGAGAGATTACAACAGCTGTTGGAGGAAAAAAGAAAGAAACAAGAAGAACGAGAAAATAAAC
>NW_013850534.1:0-367 GCF_000517525.1 Limulus polyphemus
AACGTGCGGACAAAGCTAATATTCTAGTGATCATGGACAAACAGGAATATAAGACAAAACTGGACGCCATTCTATCGGACAATAGCAAGTTTAAGAGGATTAGAGCTGACCCGACAAAAACACTAAAAACAGACGCTAATAAATTGATCGCCACTGTCAATAAACAAGCAAAAGAAGAGGTTCTCCAACCTATCATAGGAGACTATGAGCCCGGATATATCTACGGAACCGTAAAAACTCATAAACAGAACAGCCCTCTACGGCCAATCATATCACAAATTCCTACCCCTATATACAAGACTGCCAAAGACCTAAACCACATCATCACTCCGTATATGCCTGCCCAACACATGCTAACATCTACAGA
>NW_013850535.1:0-366 GCF_000517525.1 Limulus polyphemus
GTCTCAGGTAAGAATTTAAGTAAGGAGTGAGGTTTCCAAACGTTAGTGGTGTTCCGATTGACAGATAAATCAGGAAACATCCATCAACTGATATAAATGGTCGAACTTCCATTCTGCTAACTTTTATATACGAATAATGTTAGTACTTGATAGTTTTAAAACACGCATAAAAACAGTAAAACATGTAATAATCAAGATTATTACGAATTTATCTAATGAACTATAGAATTGCAACCGTAAAATGTGTATCTATTAGTCGGTGTTAAATGCGCTGTCATTATTTTCAACAATTCTTCGGTATTATAGAATTATAGGTAAGAAACGGAGAGTAAAGATGACGTCAAAATATATTTTTTTAATGTCAAA
>NW_013850536.1:0-1125 GCF_000517525.1 Limulus polyphemus
TTGATAATACACAGTATCGTTAAATCTTGTGTCTTGTTATTGAAAGTACACAGTATCGTTAAATCTTGTGGCTTGTTATTGACAGTACACAGTATTGTTAAATATTGTGTTTTATTATTGCCAGTACACTTGTGTACTGTCGATAAGAAGACACAGGATTTAACAATACTTATTGTTAATCTTTTGTCTTCTTATTGACAGTACACAGTATTGTTAAATCATGAGTCTTCTTATTGATATTACACAGTATTGTTAAATCTCGTGTCTTTTTATTGATAGTACACGGTATTGTTAAATCTTGTGTCTTCTTATCGCAAGTACACATTATTGTTGAATCTTGTGTCTTTTTATTGATAGTACACAAAGATTTAACGATACGTGTCTTCTTATTGATAGTTCAACAATAATGTGTACTTGCGATAAGAAGACACAAGATTTCACAATACTGTGTACTGTCAATAAGAAGATACAAGATTTAACGATACTGTGTGATATAAATAAGAAGACACAAGATTTAACTGTACCGTGTATTATAAATAAGAAGACACACGATTTAAAAATACTATTTACGGCCAAAAAGAAGACAAAGATTTAAAAATACTGTGTACTGTCGATAAGAAGATACAAGATTTAACGATACTGTGTATTATCAATAAGAAGACAAACGTTTTAACAATACTGTGTACTATCACTAAAGGTCCACCAGAATTAACGATACTGTGTACTATCACTAAAGGTCCACCAGAATTAACGATACTGTGTAATACCTATGTACTATCATAAGAATACACAAGACTTAACGATACTGTGTACTATCAATAACATAAAACAAGATGTACTATCAATAAGAAGACACGAGATTTAACAATAATGTGTACTGTCAATAAGAAGACACAAGATTTAACTCTCACTAACAAGCCACTATATTTAACGATACTGGTACACAGTTTTGTTATATCTTGTGTCTTCTTATTGACATTACACATTATTGTTAAATCTTGTGTGTTGTTATTGATAATACACAGTATTGTTAAATCTTGTGTCTTCTTATGGACAGTACACATAATCTTTAACTCTTTTGTCTTCTTATTGACAGTACACAGTTTTGGTTAAATCTTGTGGATT
>NW_013850537.1:0-707 GCF_000517525.1 Limulus polyphemus
AGGTAAGTGTATATATATATATATACATGAGGTTTTATACATAGAATGCAATCTTTACAACATACATTAAATTACTTTTCAGAGGTAAATTTTTTTCTTATTGCTAGTGAACATAACATTTCATCCAATTATTAGTTAACTTTTCAATAACAGACAAATCGCAAGAATTACAATTGGTAAAGGATGAAACATAAATACATAATTATAATACAATTGTTTAAGTGTCTGTTGGCAATAATTTTCAGCAAATCTTAAATTACCTGTTTAATCAGTTGGGTTGTAAGAGCTAGATAATTATGCAAAGCTGTAAAAGTGACTCTCTGAAGTCTGACCATAATGACCTGAGTGACTCTTAGTAGTGACTCAGGATATTTCTCTAGCAGATGTTTAAATACTTCCACTTGTAGCCTGCAAAATAAAAAAAAAATAATGTTACTTACTTAACCCTGACGCTCTGGGTATCCTATACTGCGCATAACAAGGTTTTAGTGTCTTACATTCAGAATTTTTTTAAACTACTTTTTGTTTATGTTATACCAATTAGAATAGCATAAAATCTTAGCTGATAATCCATATTTTAATAGTATACAAGTTTTAGTTCTTAATTCTACAAGACAATATTTTAAAAAATCCTGAATTTCCACTAGTGTGACTCACGTGACACATTTTCTCTTAGCATGTCATCATCCCTATTTTATCCACCACCG
>NW_013850538.1:0-937 GCF_000517525.1 Limulus polyphemus
CCTGAGGGCGTGCAACTGAGTATTATTAGTTATTCATGTAGGTGCGTGCATATGCGCGCGCATCTATTTGTGAGGCAAGCTAGCAGAAAACCACATTGAAAAGAACTGTGATTACTATAGCTTAAAGAAGTAAGAGCCTAGAGAACTGAAATTTTGCACCCATACTGAGGGTGGGCACAGGGGTATTACATATCTTATTCATATGCTTGAAAGCATGTGCGTCCACATATTTTTACTCAGGCAAGCTAGCAAAAAACACATAGAAAATAGGTGTATCCATTACAGGTCTAAGTGTATCCACTACAGGTCTAAGAAGAAAGAATCTAGACATCCGTAATTTTGCACCGACACTAAGTTGGCCATGATGGTGAAAACCTGTGTATTATTTATCTCATCCATATGCATTCGCACATCTTTTTTATGAAGTAAGCTATGGAAAAACCACATAGAAATGAATGTGGTACCACTATAGTTCCAAGAGAAAATAACCTAGATAGCTGTAATATTGCATCCTTACTAAAAAGACCATGAGGTGTGCAACCAGGTATTATTATTTATCTACTTCCACACCCATCTTTCTATGAAAAAAAAAACAAATAGAAATAGCTCTAAGAGGAAATAACATAGAAACTGGAAGTTCTGCACCAACTAAGTGGAGAAACATATACATATCCAAGGGCGCCTACAGAAAAAAAATTATGGGGGTCAATTAACTCAAGTTTGGAAAAATTATGAAATCGAAATACAAATACCTTATTTTTTCTACGTTCTTGGAAAATTATAATTTTACATATCTAGTATTTTTTCTTTTTCAAAGTCAAGTGGGGACAAGTGATCCCCTTGTCTCTTCCTGCAGGCGTCCATGTACATATCATTCATGCAATATGTAATTATTATTCTGTATATAGGTACTTGGAACATAGAATAAATCAATTTC
>NW_013850539.1:0-669 GCF_000517525.1 Limulus polyphemus
CACTAACGTGACGTTTAGGCGGTTCGTTTAACTATTATACGTTTTTAGGGATGGTTAATGAAAGTCTTCCAAAACGCGACATTAATTTCCTAATACAAGAGCAGTTGTTATTCAGTTGTATATTGCTTCATAAAGACGAGAACATTTAATTAAGACTATATTAAGAACAGTTTACAGTATACAAGTGAAAGAAACGTTTTGTATAGGATATATCATATTTTAGTTCTAACATTACTTCTCATTTTCAACTATTTTTATTAATTTCGTGTTTGCTCATCCCCTTGGCTCAGTCTGAAATCTTATAACGCTAAAAATCCAGTTTCTATACCTGAAACGGGCAACTTACAGCTAGTCCATTGTGTAGCTTTGTGCTTTAAAACACAACAACCAGATTACAGATAATCCATTGTCTACCTTTGTGCTTTAAAAAACAACAACCAGATTACAGATAGTCCATTGTGTAGCTTTGTGCTTTAAAACACAACAACCAGATTACAGATAATCCACTGTCTACCTTTGTGCTTTAAAAAACAACAACCAGATTACAGATAGTCCATTGTGTAGCTTTGTGCTTTAGAAAAACAACAACCAGATTACAGATAGTCCACTGTCTATCTTTGTGCTTTAAAACACAACAACCAGATTACAGATAGTCCATTGTGTAGCTTT
>NW_013850540.1:0-367 GCF_000517525.1 Limulus polyphemus
TCCGCTATGCTTTTGGTCATGATAGGTTTATCTGTAATACCATTGCGTTCATCAGTGTCACCAAAGGGAGAAAAGCCTCATCTTTTAAAAGCTTGCACCTACATTTTCATGCATGTAATTCCACGTTAAATGAATGAGCGTGTCCACAGTGTCACACATATATCAGCATTCTCTTCAGTGGAACTTGACTTAACCATCAATATTATGTTTACAATCCAATGCCCTAGTGAAATTTTACATGTGTCAGAAATTTAAAAACCGTAACTGTTTGACTATATTGTGTTCTTGGTCCTATTGTGTGCTACCTATTTTTCAAATTTGGAGTCCTCCCTCTTCCAGTAACATAACGATATATCTGCAGTACAGC
>NW_013850541.1:0-365 GCF_000517525.1 Limulus polyphemus
GATTGCGAGTCGAGCGCCCTAACCACCTGGCCATGTCGGGCCCAAAATTATCTGACTGCAATTGTGTATGAAAACGTTTTGTTCTAATATTGATCTTGTCTGTAAACACAATTATGTTGATTACAGAAAATCACTGTGCTTACTGATCGTTCTTTGTTAATTTACTACAATTTCTTAAAGTAATATTAAGAATTTCAACACTACTTTTTTTTAGAGAACACGTTTGGTTAGAGGCATACAGGGTAAAAAAATGTGTTTGTTTGTGCAAAGCCGCTTTGTGCTATCTGCTGTGTTCACCGCGGGGAATCAAACCCCGGATTTTAAAGTTGTAAGTTTGTAAACTTACCACTGTCCCACCGGGGAAC
>NW_013850542.1:0-367 GCF_000517525.1 Limulus polyphemus
GGAGTTATGGAAGGTTTTGCGTTTTGTACCAGTACTTCGTTCCATTTGGACGGATCTTCTCGAAATTTTTTCAAGAACGTTCGTTGCATACTTGCGTATTTACATGCAAAATTCTAGCCTTCTATTATCATTTTTGCGACTTTTGTGGTCGTTTTACGTTATTCTTTTATTGACTTTTCTGAAAGCGTATGTGTACTGCAGTGAAGCTTTTGGTTACTGATTGTTTTTCGATTTCTTGTTACCAGAGGGTCCTAAATTGATGATTCTTCACCAAATTTGGTATGTAGGTACACTTTAACGTTGCGTAGTTACATGCAGAGTTTTACCTTCCTACTCTTTGTTTTAAGGGAGTTATGGAACGTTTTGC
>NW_013850543.1:0-367 GCF_000517525.1 Limulus polyphemus
ATCTTCTTATTTATTTTGTTGTTCGAGCTGCCACTGTTGCAGGTTTTCTTGCCACTGCTGTAATCTTTCTTCTTGTTTATTTTGCTGTTCGAGCTGCCACTGTTGCAGATTTTCTTGCAACTGCTGTTGTCTCTCTTCTTGTTTCCTTTCTTTTTCCTCCAACAACTGCTGTAATCTTTCTACTTGTTTAATTTCTCGTTCTTCTTGTTTCTTTTCTTTTTCCTCTAACAACTGTTGTAATTTTTCTTCTCGTTCTTCTTGTTTCTTTTCTTGTTTATTTTCTCGTTCTTCTTGTTTCTTTTGCTGTTCTTGTATTGCTGCCATCAAGTCTTCTATGCTGTAGTTTGATTTGCCGCTTCTCGTTTCC
>NW_013850544.1:0-366 GCF_000517525.1 Limulus polyphemus
AGGAACAAATCTTGTACTGTGAGTAAAATTAACAATATTCTGTTCACAACACAGTATTATACAATACATCATTTGATAGATGAAAACCTTGACTTTCTATTGGTTATAGGTAATATATAATGAAATGTAAGAGAGAACTATCAACGAATTGTGAAAGAGAGGATGTGGCAGGAGGGGTCTGATTTTCTATTTGATGGCTCTGTAACCAAACAAAATTGAAGGCTCTAAAAATTATGGTTTGTTTGAGCAATAACAATTTTATAAAGAGTATTTTACTTTAATTTCGTACTATATCGAGGGATGGTGGATAAAATAGGAATGATGACATACTAAGAGGAATGTGTCACGTGGAAAATGAGGTTTTTG
>NW_013850545.1:0-367 GCF_000517525.1 Limulus polyphemus
CAGTAATATCATGAGAGCGATATTACTACAATAAAGATAAATATTAACTATCAAATATTTACTAATACCATGAGAGCGATATCACTACAATACCAATAAATATTAACCATAAAACATTTACTAATACCACGAGAGCGATATTACTACAATACAGATAAATATTATCTATCAAACATTTACTAATACCATGAGAGCGATATTACTACAATAAAGATAAATTTTAATTGTCAAAAGTTTACTAATACCATGACAGCGATATTACTACAATAAAGATAAATATAAACTATCAAGTGTTTACTAATACCATGAGGGCGATATTACTACAATAAAGATAAATATAAACTGTCAAGTGTTTACTAATACCATG
>NW_013850546.1:0-367 GCF_000517525.1 Limulus polyphemus
TAAACACCTAGGTGTATCTCTAGTTACCGAATTTATAACCACCATACTCTCTTTAGCGTTATTTGGTACAACAACTCCACGAATACCTATATGTAACTCTAGTTAACGAGTTTATAACCACCATACTCATCTTTAGCCTTACTTGGCACAACTACTTCATGAACACCAATTGTAACTCTAGTTACAGAATTTATGACCACCGTACTCATCTTTAGCCTTACTTGGTACAACTACTCCATGAACACTTAGGTTTAACTCTGGTTACCGAATTTATAACCCCCATACTCATCTTTAGCGTTATTTGGTACAACAACTCCACGAACACCTAGATGTAACTCTAGTTAGAGAATTTATAAACACCATACTC
>NW_013850547.1:0-442 GCF_000517525.1 Limulus polyphemus
GCTGACGCAACAATATTACGAAATATACCGGGTACAGCACAGGTAGCCCATTGTGTGGCTTTGTGCTTAACTTTTAAAATAACCACAGTGGCACAGTTGTATGTCTGCGGACTTGCAACGTTAGAAATCTGGTTTCGATACCTGTGGTGGGCAGAGCACAGATAGCCCATTGTGTAGCTTTGTGCTTGATTCCAAACAAACAAACACAACTTTTAAAAAAAGAAATATACTATTGTTGGAATTAGTCTTAATTACCGTTTTTGAAAAAAGTGTTAAAAATTGGTAAAACACACCTCTATAAGAAAACTTAATTATTATTTGCAACGTTTCGGGCAGAAGCCCTTCGCCAAGCAGTTTAAACTGTGTTACATGTTTTAGCCTTCTTTCTACGATTCTTGAGAATCTCTTTATATTCTAATCCTTAAATTACGTACGTAACACG
>NW_013850548.1:0-536 GCF_000517525.1 Limulus polyphemus
AGTTCAAGAATAGGTTCCTTGACGTGTCAATTGTTTCTTTGTACAAACAATGCTGGTCCACGTATCTTTGGTGCACTCAAAACGTACCTTGACATGTGAATTGTTTTGTTGTACAAACAATGCTGGTCGACGTATATTTAGCTTCCTGAACATGTTCCTTGACATATGAATAGTTTTGTTCTACAAAAAATGCTCCTCCACGAATCTTTAGCTCACTGCACATGTTCATTGACATGTGAATTGTTTTGTTGCACAAACAATGCTGGTCTACGTATCTTTAGCTCAAGAACAGGTTCCTTGACATGTGAATTGTTTTGTTGTACAAACAATGCTGGTCCACGTATCTTTGGTGCACTGAAAACGTTCGTTGATATGTGAATTGTTTTGTTGTACAAACAATGCTTGTCGACGTATATTTAGCTCACGAAACATTTTCCTTGACATGTGAATTGTTTTGTTGTATAAACAATGCTCCCCCACGAATATTTAGCTCACCTAACATGTTCTTTGACATATAAATTATTTTGTTGTACAAA
>NW_013850549.1:0-362 GCF_000517525.1 Limulus polyphemus
CTTATTGATAGCACACAGTATCGTTAAATCTTATGGCTTGTTATTGATAGTACAAAGTATCGTTAAATCTTGTGTCTTCTTATTGACAGTACACAGTATTGTTAAATCTTGTGTCTTCTTATTGACAGTACACAGTATCGTTAAATCTTGTGTCTTCTTATTGACAGTACACACTATTGTTAAATATTTTGTCTTCTTATTGACAGTACACAGTTTCGTTAAATCTTGTGGCTTGTTATTGATAGCACACAGTATCGTTAAATCTTATGGCTTGTTATTGATAGTACAAACTATCGTTAAGTCTTGTGTTTTCTTATTGACAGCACACAGTATTGTTAAATCTTGTGTGTTGTTTTGATATA
>NW_013850550.1:0-366 GCF_000517525.1 Limulus polyphemus
ATCGTTAAATCTTGTGTCTTCTTATTGACAGTACACAGTATTGTTAAATCTTGGGTCTTTTATTGACAGTACACAGTATCGTTAAATCTTGTGTCTTCTTATTGACAGTACACAGTATTGTTAAATCTTGTGTTCTTTTATTGACAGTACACAGTATCGGTTAAATCTTGTGTCTTCTTATTGACAGTACACAGTATCGTTAAATCTTGTGTCTTCTTATTGACAGTACACAGTTTCGTTAAATCTTGTGCCTTCTTATTGACATTACACAGTATCGTAATATCTTGTGACTTCTATTGAAAGGACACATTATTGTTAAATATTATTTTCTTACTGACAGTACACATTATCGTTGAATATTGTGTC
>NW_013850551.1:0-386 GCF_000517525.1 Limulus polyphemus
ATTACAAATCATTCAACTTCAGTGAATTCACATCGGATATAAGTACTTTTACGAAAACATTACCTAACATCACTGATAGGAAAAATCGGCGTGTGATCAGTAAAGACCACAGAGCTAGCAGCTCCCTATTAAGTGAATTGTACCTACATCAACTCGAAATTAACCCCCTTATCGTGAACCCTCGATAAGACATCAAGGAAGTTCCAGACTAGAAAGAAGACTTTGAATTGCTTGTAAGTTTGTAAAACTTTTGTATACAAATCATTGTTTGTAATAACTGTTATTGTAAATTGTATTGTTGTTTATATATTAAATCATGTTTGCATTAAAAAAAGAAACTGTGTGTATCAATCTTGTTGGCAAAAATTCATAAATTGGATACATAT
>NW_013850552.1:0-367 GCF_000517525.1 Limulus polyphemus
ATGGCAAGTCAGTTCGTCCGGCAGTTCGTCCGGCAGCTCCTCCAGAGTTCTTCTCCAGAGTTCAGCCAAGAGTTCAGTAACCAGTATGCAGTCCAACAACTTCAACTTTGTTAAGAAGGTTCCAACTCTCCAGTAAGTATCTCTCTCTCTAAATCAGTTTTGTATAGTAGATATTGTACTGAGAAGTATGGTCAATGTTAATATTCGAAGTATTGTACTGAGAAGTATTGTCAATGTTAATATTTGAAGTAATGTTAATAGAGTGGAATTATAAAGTAAGAGTTATAACCGATGTATTAAAAGAGTAATAAAAGATATTATGAGTAGTACTGCTGGTCTGAGACTCATCTTTATTCTAACTGTAAAC
>NW_013850553.1:0-367 GCF_000517525.1 Limulus polyphemus
TATCTAAAGTTGTTGCTAAATATAAATCATTAGGGGTGATAAGTTTATCTAAAGTTGTTGCTAAATATAAATCATTAGGGGTGATAAGTTTATCTAAAGTTGTTACTAAATATAAATCATTAGGGGGTGATAAGTTTATCTAAAGTTGTTACTAAATATAAATCATTAGGGGTGATAAGTAAAGTTTATCTAAAGTTGTTGCTAAATATAAATCATTAGGGGTGATAAGTAAAGTTTATCTAAAGTTGTTGCTAAATATAAATCATTAGGGGTGATAAGTTTATCTAAAGTTGTAACTAAATATAAATCATTAGGGGTGATAAGTTTATCTAAAGTTGTTACTAAATATAAATCATTAGGGGGTGAT
>NW_013850554.1:0-368 GCF_000517525.1 Limulus polyphemus
GGAAGTTAACAAAATGTAGTAGAAGAAAAACTAAAAACCCGTTTTCAAAGTCAACCAAATCTAGAGAAAAAAGCACTAAAAGGACCCTTATCAATGTCAATAAAATCTAGTTTAAGAAGGACTAAAAAGACCATTATAAAAGTTATTAAAATATGGTGTAAAAAAGACTTAAAACACCGTTATCAAGGTCGAAAACACCTAGTCTATGAAGGCCTGAAAAGACAGATATGAAGTCAACAAAATCTAGTAGAAGAAAAATTAAAAACCCGTTTTCAAAGTCAACCAAATCGAGTGGAAAAAACACAAAAAGGACCCTTACCAATGTCAATAAAATCTTGTGACAGGAGGAATAAAAGACCGTTATAACA
>NW_013850555.1:0-367 GCF_000517525.1 Limulus polyphemus
GGTGGGTCAATACCTGATAAAAGAAAACGATGGGTTAAAAAACTATGACCAATGCGTACCCTTGCCAGGACTACTTCCTCCTTCCGATCCTTACGGAAGCAAGACGGCCAAAGACCAACAGAAGGTTTGATCTGGAAAAGCTTGTTATGGCGTTGTTCACTCCAAGTCGACTGCAAACTGGCACAAAGCCGCGCCTTGAAGACGGGACCGTAGTCCATGTATGGGACAGGCACGGCCGTGATGGCACCAGAGCAGACGGACTTAGCTGCGGTGTCAGCGAGCTCGTTCCCGTGAATACCGACGTGGCCAGGGATCCATAAAAACTGGATGGAAATAGAAGATAGAGAAAAGTGTGCCAATCGGTATT
>NW_013850556.1:0-368 GCF_000517525.1 Limulus polyphemus
AGTTTCCATAAGTGTGATTATTTCTTTATTTTGCTTGTTAGCTTATTAGCAAGTTTTAGGGATTATGACGCTAAAACTCGGGGTTCGTTCTCTGCGATGGATACAACACAGATAAGCCATTATTCAGCTTTGTTTGTATGTTTGTTTGTAATTAAGCACAAAGTTACACAATGGACTATTTGGGCTCTGCCCACCATGGGGATCTATACCCAGATTCTAGCGTTGTAACTCCGCATGATTGTATGTTTGTAATTAAGCACAAAGTAACACAATGGGCTATTTGGGCTCTGCCCACCACGGGGATCTATACCCAGATTCTAGCGTTGTAACTCCGCAGACATGCCGCTGTGCCACTGGGGGGGGGGGAG
>NW_013850557.1:0-367 GCF_000517525.1 Limulus polyphemus
CCAGACCATGCCAGCCACACTAAGCCAATCCAGTTTGCGTTTAATTTGTCAACGAAGTTTAATTTAGTCCAAAATATTTCATGCAAGTTGTGTAACATATAGAAGAAAAGTAGGCCATTATTTTAGCCAAAATTAATTGATCGCTTATTATTGTACAGGTGAATAAGATTGTTAAGTTGTCAAATATTAGTCCTAAAACATAACAAGAGTATATGTAAAGGTTCTATACGAATATTAGCCCCAAAACATAACAAGATTATATGTGAAGGTTCTATACGAATATTAGCCCCAAAACATAACAAGAGTATATGTGAAGGTTCTATACGAATATTAGCCCCAAAACATAACAAGAGTATACGTAAAGGTT
>NW_013850558.1:0-247 GCF_000517525.1 Limulus polyphemus
GTTAAATCTTGTGTCCTCTTATTTACAGTACACAGTAACGGTAAATCTTGTGTCTTATTATTGAAAGTACACAGTATCGTCAAATCTTGTGTCTTCTTATTGACAGTACACAGTATCGTTAAATCTTGTGTCTTCTTATTGACAGTGCACAGTATCGTTAAATCTTGTGTCTTTTTATTGATAGGACACATTATTGTTAAATCCTGTGTTTTCTCACTGAGAGTACACATTATCGTTAAATCTTGTG
>NW_013850559.1:0-896 GCF_000517525.1 Limulus polyphemus
TACTATGTAAAAAAAATTAAAGTAAGAGTAAGTAAAAATGTCCAAATTTGTCCAATCAGGAATTTTGCATCTGACAGTAATATAAGTTTTAGGAAAATCAGTAACAAAAAATTCGGCTACTTTGGATATCAGAGAGCTTTTTTGTGTCAGTATCTGCAATGAGAGATCATTCCTGCAGTCGCTTCTGATAACCACAACTTATAAGTATTTTTTTCTTAATTTTTTCTCCATCTATTTAGAGATAACTGAACTTCCAAGTATTTTTTTTTATTAAGTGTTTCTCCATCTATTGAGAGATAACTGAACTTCCAAGCTATTTTTTCTTAATTTTTTCTCCATCTATTGAGAGATAATTAAACTTCCAAGTATTTTTTCTTAATTTTTTCTCCACCTATTGAGACAGGGGTCACCAAACTACGGCCCGCGGGCCAGATCCGGCCTGCAAGGTCAGTTCATCCGGCCCACCACTGCAGTGTGCCACAAATGAGCTAAAATGTAATTATTTATATGGAAATATCATAGATTGTAGATAAACTTACTATGTAGACAAATATAAAATAAGTGTAAGTAAAAATGTCCAAATTTGTCCAATCAGATTTTTGCATCTGACAGTGATATAAGTTTTAGGAAAGTCAGTGAAATAAAAAATTCGGCGACTTTTTGCGACTTTGGATATCAGAGCTTTTTTTGTAAATACCTGCAATAAGAGTTCATTCCTGCAGTCGCCTCTACGTGCATTGTTGTAAGATGATACAATGCTTACAGGCAGTTGATACAAGTAGTGTGACGAGTGTGGGCGTGGTTACACAACTTTGTGATAGAGAAGACTTGTGCGTGTATTGTGTGTGCTTCTACTTATATTTGTGTGTTGTACATATGTGTTTATATATTTATAT
>NW_013850560.1:0-367 GCF_000517525.1 Limulus polyphemus
ATACTCCATTCCTGTTATATTACTAAATAGCATCTTCTATATTCGTGTAAATATCATACTCCATTCCTGTTATATTACTAAATAACATCTTCTATATTCGTGAAAACATCATACTCCATTCCTGTTATATTACTAAATAGCATCTTCTAGGCCCGTGTAAAGATCATACTTCGTTCCTGTTATATTACTAAATAGCATCTTCTAGACCCGTTTAAAGATCATACTCCGTTCCTGTTATATTACTAAATAGCATCTTCTAGACCCGTTTAAAGATCATACTCCGTTCCTGTTATATTACTAAATAGCATCTTCTAGACCCGTTTAAAGATCATACTCCGTTCCTGTTATATTACTAAATAAAAATATA
>NW_013850561.1:0-282 GCF_000517525.1 Limulus polyphemus
TATTCCTCATTAGTTTGATGTTGTTATTGCTTATAGTAAAAGCTGGAAATTCATGTAATTTGCATATAAATACATTTTTACATCATTAAATTGTAGCGTTTACCCTAAATAGGCCTAATATTAATTAAAATTTCCCTTTAAAAGCTAAAATGAAACTGTACTTAAGTAAAATAAAAGACAGAAATAAAAATTTCTAAATTTTATGTATACATATATTCGTTCAATTAATTTGTATCATTGATAGTAATTTATTGATAATGGTGTTGTAACCTTAGAGAAGTT
>NW_013850562.1:0-237 GCF_000517525.1 Limulus polyphemus
ATTGTTAAATCTTGTGTCTTCTTATTGAAAGTATATAGTATCGTTAAATCTTGTGTTTTCTTATTGACAGTACACAAAATCGTTAAATCTTGTGTCTTCTTATTGACAGTAGACAGTATCGTTACATCTTGTGTCTTCTTATTGACAGTAGACAGTATCGTTAAATCTTGTGTCTTCTTATTGACAGTACACAGTATCGTAAATCTTGTGTCTTCTTATTGACAGTACACAGTATCG
>NW_013850563.1:0-506 GCF_000517525.1 Limulus polyphemus
TATATATAAGAATCTAGTCCTTAAACAAATTACTATTCTTCTAATTCTTAAAAATTCCTAAAGGACTAGAATATAACGAGTATAGTGGTTCAAACATTGCCGACGACACATTTTCCTCAATCCAGATCTCTTTAAGCAGGTTGGCATACATCGAACGCAGTAATGTCCGGAACACTATTTATATATGACATTTTTTACAACAAATAGTATAATTAATTATATTCATACTTCGCCAACTTGTAAAAGGCATTCATCTCATAACTACGGTTTTACACTAAGTCGCTCTCCTTAAAAATACATATTTTAAGGCATTGTTAGAAAAATACTACATCCATAAAGAGTTAACTTGTACACAACTATTTCAATTGCATGTTCATGAAGGATAAGTTAAATATGTGATTGGTTATTGAACGATAGTCACCGCAACAGTGACATTTGTTTTCAACGCACAGGAAATATGGCCGCAAAATCTTTCTCTGGCTGTTAGAACTTCCAGATATAGAACC
>NW_013850564.1:0-478 GCF_000517525.1 Limulus polyphemus
GTTTATTTTGTATTTGGTGTGGTACTTAATGACGAAATTGACAATTAATGATTATTGCGCCATATTTTTGTAATAAACATACAAACATAAGCACGTTTTGCACATAGAAAGCGTTATGGCGGGAGACACTCAGATCACCTTGCTGTCAATTCAGTATTTGCAAAAACAGTTTTCTTTAAATAGTGCTAAGTGGTTTCATAAGTCATTTAGTAACTTTGTGAATTGCAAATTATTGTTTAGTGATACAGGTAATTATGCCACCCAAAAATGTTCTTTCTATGGAAAGTCTTCTGCCGCTAAAAGAATGCAAGCACAAAGAGCAGCTGAAACAGAAGAAGAACGCAATCAAAGTCTTCGAGCACAAGCTCCTTTCAGCTTGATCTCGAAGTCTAACTTTACGTTGTTCCAAAGTCTCTTCCTGTATTTGAGCAGCCTGTCTTGCCCAGGCTACTCAAAGGCAGCAAGAAACTGTTGAACA
>NW_013850565.1:0-366 GCF_000517525.1 Limulus polyphemus
GTTTTGAGTCATCAGGAGGTATATTTACTGAAGTTATCAGTTATTTTTGAGTCATCCAACAATCCATGAAATTTTTGGCATCAAAACCAATGCATATATCAAAGACTTCTTTCATAAATTTACAAAAGTATCTATATTTGTACTGTTTATTGTTTTAGTCCTTAGATATGACATGTGAAACCCAAAACAAGTAATTTGCATAGACATACAAAATATAGAATTCTATGATCATAACAATAAGGAAATAAAAATTCTCTCTATAAATATACAAAACAGCAATGCTTGAGCACTAACCAATTGATACAAACAATTAAATTAACGTAATTCAATTTAAAAAAAAAAGACTTGTCAGTCTTCAATAGTTAT
>NW_013850566.1:0-367 GCF_000517525.1 Limulus polyphemus
AAGGTTACCCATGGCAACTCCATCGACTTGCTGGTATAGCGAACCATCGATATGTTGAAAAGGTGACTTTGTAGTGCAGGCGAGTAGAAGTTCACGCATTATTTCTTCAGGTATTTTGGGTGGAGACATGGTCGAGGGTCTGTAAACGTTGTCACAGATTATGTCCATCGTATCCTGGACTGGCACATTGGTAAATAATGATTCGACGTCCAAGGAGGCGAGTAGTCCCTGTGGATTTGTGGCATGTAGTAAGTGGAGGAAGTCGTCTGTAGATGTTAGCATGTGTTGGGCAGGCATATACAGAGTGATGATGTGGTTTAGGTCTTTGGCAGTCTTGTATGTAGGGGTAGGAATTTGTGATATGATT
>NW_013850567.1:0-607 GCF_000517525.1 Limulus polyphemus
ATACTGTTGTAGTCTAACAATGGTTGGATCAATAGTACTGTTGTAGTCTAACAATGGTTAGATCAATAATACTGTTGTAGTCTAACAATGGTTGGATCAATAATACTGTTGTAGTCTAACAATGGTTGGATCAATAATACTGTTGTAGTCTAACAATGGTTAGATCAATAATATAGTATTATTGATCTAACCATTGTTAGACTACAACAATTATTGATCCAACCATTGTTAGACTACAACAATGTTGTAGTCTAACAATGGTTAGATCAATAATATTGTTGTAGTCTAACAATGGTTGGATCAATAATACTGTTGTAGTCTAACAATGGTTACATCAATAATACTGTTGTAGTCTAACAATGGTTAGATCAATAATACTGTTGTTGTTTAACAATGGTTACATCAGTAATACTGTTGTTGTTTAACAATGGTTACATCAGTAATACTGTTGTAGTCTAACAATGGTTACATCAATAATACTGTTGTAGTCTAACAATGGTTAGATCAATAATACTGTTGTTGTTTAACAATGGTTACATCAATAATACTGTTGTTGTTTAACAATGGTTACATCAGTAATACTGTTGTAGTCTAACAATGGTTAGAT
>NW_013850568.1:0-723 GCF_000517525.1 Limulus polyphemus
TTGTTACCTTACAATTCATCCAGATGGGATAGTAGCTAGTATTGCCTTACAATTCATTCAGCTTGGATAGTAGCTAGTTACATTACAATTCATTCAGCTTGGATAGTAGCTAGTGTTACCTTACAATTCATCCAGCATGGATAGTAGCTAGTGTTACCTTACAATTCATTCATCTTGGATAGTAGCTAGTGTTACCTTACAATTCATTCAGCTCCATGGTAACACTAGCTACTAAAGCTGAATGAATTGTAAAAGGTAATACTAGTTACTATCTAACCTGAATGAATTGTAAGGTAATACTAGCTACTATCCAAACTGAATGAATTGTAAGGTAACAATAGCTACTATCCAAGCTGAATGAATTGTAAGGTAATACTAGTTACTACCTAACTCGAATGAATTGTAATGTAACAGTAGCTACTATCCAAGCTGAATGAATTGTAATGTAACACTAGCTACTATCCAAGCTGGATGAATTGTAAGGTAACACTAGCTACTATTCAAGCTGGATGAATTGTAAGGTAATACTAGCTACTATCCAAGCTGAATGAATTGTAAGGTAATACTAACTACTATCCTATCTGGATGAATTGTAAGGTAACACTAGCTACTATCCACAATTCATCCAGCTTGAATAGTAGCTAGTGTTACCTTACAATTCATTCAGCTTGGATAGAAGCTAGTGTTACCTTACAATTCATTAAGCTGGGGATAGTAGCTAGT
>NW_013850569.1:0-710 GCF_000517525.1 Limulus polyphemus
TCTCAGTGGACTCAGTAGATAGCTGGATGTGGCTTTGATATAAGAAAAACACACAAACATACTAATATACTTTTTTACTCACTGTTTATGTAACACATTACTTATTTTTTACACTAAGCATGCTTTTGCTTTAGATATCATATATTTTTGTGAAAACTACAATTTATTTCATACTGTACATCAAATAGAATTTACCATTAACCATTTAACTAGATATCTTTTAAATAATGACAGGCAACAGGAACGCAATACATAAATCATAATAAAATAACTAATATATTAATGAACTTAAATTTTGTTATTGTGTAAGAGTAAATAATTTTTCATTTTATTTTCATATACCTATTTTTGTCCTTATAGGTTGAAGTATCAATTAGATAATGGACAAACACACAGATTTTTGTGTTTTGTATATATATATATATATATAATACTATATGCATTAATGAACACAAATTTTGGGATTGTGTAAAAGTAAAGAATTTCTTATATTATTCTCATATGTCTGTTTCTGTCCTTTCATAGGGATGCTTGTAACTATGCTTTTCCCTGAAACCCAACCTACACAACCATTGATATCAAGTAGTTTTGACGGAAGCAAAGAACCGCCTTGTTAAGGAGATTTTGTATGTCAGAGATAAATTTCTAAATATTTATCGCTTTTCAGGTGTTTTTAAAAATTATATTATTTAACATAGCTTTAACATTTA
>NW_013850570.1:0-389 GCF_000517525.1 Limulus polyphemus
AAGTTATCTGTCCTAGTCTTATTTCAAGTTATCTGTCCTAGTCTGATTTTAAGTTATCTGTTTTAGTCTGATTCCAAGTTATATGTTTTAGTCTTATTCCAAGTTATCTGTCCTAGTCTGATTCCAAGTTATCTGTCCTAGCCTGATTTTAAGTTATCTGTCCTAGTCTTATTCCAAGTTATCTGTCCTAGTCTGATTCCAAGTTATCTGTCCTAGTCAGATTCCAAGTTATCTGTCCTAGTCTGATTCCAAGTTATCTGTCCTAGTCTGATTCCAAGTTATCTGTCCTAGTCTGATTTTAAGTTATCTGTCCTAGTCTGATTTTAAGTTATCTGTCCTAGTCTGATTCCAAGTTATCTGTCCTAGTCCTGATTCCAAGTTATCTGTCC
>NW_013850571.1:0-367 GCF_000517525.1 Limulus polyphemus
TACATTGTGAATAGAAACTTCTGATGAAACACTTACAACGATATATACATATATGTTAAATAAAAACTTCTGATTAAACATTTACAACGATAAATATATATGGTAAATAAAAATTTTTCATTAAACACTTACAAGGACATATTTATATATATATGGTGAATAAAAACTTCTGATTAAAAATTCACAACGACGTATATATGGTAAATAAAAACCTGTGATTAAACATTCTCAACGATATACATATACATGGTAAATAAAACTTCTGATTAAACATCCTCATCGATATATATATATGGTAAATTAAAACTTCTGATTAAACATTCACATCGATATATATATATATATATATATATATATATATATATAT
>NW_013850572.1:0-365 GCF_000517525.1 Limulus polyphemus
GATAATGCGGTGCATATAGAAGGAATGTGGCGACAGGAGAGCCGTTTCTCAGATAATCAGGTGCATATAGAAGGAATATGGCGACAGGGAGAGCCGTTTCTCAGATAATCAGGTGCATATAGAAGGAATAAGGCAACAGGGTAACCATTTCCCAGATAATTCGGTGCATATAGAAGGAATGTGGCGACAGTGAGAGCCGTTTCCCAGATATTCTGGTGCATATAAAAGGAATGTGGCGACAGGGTAGCCGTTTCCCAGATAATCCAGTTCACCTGACGGTGTATCGGAACAAGGAATTTTAACGTTTAGCTGTTACTGTAAACACTATCGTTTCTTAACGTTTAGCTATTACTGTAAACACTTTC
>NW_013850573.1:0-368 GCF_000517525.1 Limulus polyphemus
TGCTACATACTGTTTAAATGTCTACAGAGGTTAACTTGTAACACATAAGGAACATTCCTTGTTAATTAACTTGTTATTGGTCCTGCTACATACTGTTTAAATGTCTACAGAGGTTAACTTGTAACACATAAGGAACATTCCTTGTTAATTAACTTTTTATTGGTTCTGCTACATGCTGTTTAAATGTCTGCAGAGGTTAACTGTAACACATAAGGAACATTCCTTGTTAATTAACTTTTTATTGGTCATGCTACATACTGTTTAAATGTCTGCAGAGGTTAACTGTAACACATAAGGAACATTCCTTGTTAATTAACTTGTTATTGGTTCTGCTACATACTGTTTAAATGTCTGCAGAGGTTAAGTGT
>NW_013850574.1:0-515 GCF_000517525.1 Limulus polyphemus
TTAGGGTAACTAGGGTATAGCTGAGACAGGTATTAAATTAGGGTAACTGGCGTATAGCTGAGACCTAGTTACCCTAATTTAATACCTGGTATAGCTGAGACAGGTATTAAATTAGGGTAACTAGGGTATAGCTGAGACAGGTATTAAATTAGGGTAACTAGGGTATAGCTGAGACAGGTATTAAGTGAAGCAATGTCAACATAATTAATTAAAGTTCTTTCTTAAGTCTAATGGACGGAGTTCAGAAGTCCGTTGTACAGATTAGAGTATTTATAACAGTTTGTTCACAGCCATCAATCACTGAGTTTTGACGATTAAACTAGCTGTTTCTATAAGTTTTTTCACAGCCATCAATCACTGAGTTTTGACGATTAAACTAGCTGTTTAAGTTTGTTCACAGCCATCAATCACTGAGTTTTGACGATTAAACTAGCTGTTTAAGTCTGTTCACAGCCATCCATCACTGAGTTTTGACGATTAAACTAGCTGTTTCTATAAGTTTGTCACAGCCATCA
>NW_013850575.1:0-367 GCF_000517525.1 Limulus polyphemus
GTAGATATATTGTAAAAATATGAGTTAATTAACAAACTGGTTGCAGACTAAAATGAACAGTGGATCATAGAACGATACTAGCTGTTGAGTCCTATTTAACACAGTCGGTCTTAAACAAACACATGTAGATATGTTGTAAATATATGAGTTAATTAACGAACTGGCTACAGACTAAAGTCAACAGTGGGTCATAGACCGATACAAACTGTTGGGTCCTATTTAATGCAGTCGGTCTTAAAGAAACACATGTAGATATGTTGTAAATATATGATTTAATTAACAAACTGGCTGCAGACTAAAGTCAACAGTGCGTCATAGCACGATAATTGTTATTGGATCTATTTAATCCACTCGGACTTGAGGAAAC
>NW_013850576.1:0-367 GCF_000517525.1 Limulus polyphemus
CAAAGCAGAATCAAACAGCTTCACTGCAGTACACGTACTCTTTCAGAAAGCCAATATAGTAAAAAAGGACCATAAAAGATGGAAAAATGATAATCCGAAGCTAGAATTTTGCATGTGATCATGCAAATATGCACCGAACGTTCATAAAAAAATTTGAGAAGATACGTCCAAATGGAACGAAGTAGTGGTACGAAACACAAAACCTTCCATAACTCCCTTAAAAAGAAACAGTGGGAGGGTGAAACTCTGCATATAATTGTGTAACGATAAAGTGTACCTACATACCAAATTTGGTAAAGAAGCATCAATTCAAGACACTCTATTTGTAACAAGAAATCGAGATACAATCAGTAACCAAAAGCTACAC
>NW_013850577.1:0-365 GCF_000517525.1 Limulus polyphemus
GCTCGTAATCGCTTTTCTTGGAAAGTTCATTGCAGGTACTTAAACAAAAAGCGCTCTGATATCCAAAGTCGCCTGTTCGGGTTTATTCCGTGTATTGAACATATGTACAACACACAAATATACGTAGAAGCACATACAATACACGCACACGTCTTCTCTATCATAAAGTTGTGTAACCACGCGCACACTCATCACACTACTTGTATCAACTGCCTGTAAGCATTGTATAATCTTACAACAATGCACGCAGAGGCGACTGCAGGAATGAACTCTCATTGCAGGTACTTACACAAAAAGCGCTCTGATATCCAAAGTCGCAAAAAGTCGCCGAATTTTTTATTTCACTGATTTTCCTAAAACTTATA
>NW_013850578.1:0-366 GCF_000517525.1 Limulus polyphemus
CTAAACAAACGCTACAACAACGAACGTCAATAATACTTCTGACTGCAGTTCAATTACTCACTATCTATACACACATTGCCTCCGTCACGTTGTCCCCTCTTATATATACCCGACTACCCTATCTAGTAAATACTAGAGCATTCCTGACAGAACAAGATAGTTCTAGAAACTAGAGGGCGCCACACCAGTCACGTAACCTCGATGACGCAACACTGGCCCCTCCTTAATATTGTTCATCCCGAACAATAACCACATACAATAGACCAATAACAATTAACAATAACTTAATTAAATGTACAGAGTTACAAAGACAAAATTACAATTCAACAAAGTCTCTTAATTTTAAGGGACGTATCTTCTCCGTAC
>NW_013850579.1:0-367 GCF_000517525.1 Limulus polyphemus
TGACTGATTTCGGGTTCCATAACTGAGTTCTAGAGCCGCTACCAGTGCTATATAGTTGTGCCTGTCATCTGCTGACAACTGTCCAAGTATTTCCAGTGGTTGTCTCTTCAAGCTCGTTGCCAAATATACTGCTTTCTGCTCCTCTGTCCATCTATTCATCTCTGCCAGTAGCTCAAATTGTGCTCTATATGCTTCCCACGGTGCCTTTCCATCGAATTTCTGTGGCTTCCTTCGTACTGGATCACCCCTATTGCTTACATTCATATCTGGGATGTAATTTCTAACAGGACTGAAGATGTCTGCATTAGGGTTTAGCTGCGGGGTCTGGAAGGGGCTTGCCATTGTCTGGGGCTGATTAAGTCAATGG
>NW_013850580.1:0-632 GCF_000517525.1 Limulus polyphemus
AATGTGAGAACAATTTGACACCATTGTTTGTATACAAGGTGAAAACAGTTTGACACCATTGTTTGTATACAAGGTGAGAACAGTTTGACACCATTGTTTGTATACAAGTTTGTATACAAGAATGTGAGAACAGTTTGAACCATGGTTTGTATACAAGAATGTGAGAACAATTTGACACCATTGTTTGTATACAAGGTGAAAACAGTTTGACACCATTGTTTGTATACAAGGTGAGAACAGTTTGACACCATTGTTTGTATACAAGAATGTGAGAACAGTTTGATACCATTACTTGTATACAAGAATGTGAAAGCAGTTTGGCACCATTATTTATATACAAGAATGTAAGAGCAATTTGACACCATTATTTGTATACAAGAATGTGAGAACAATTTGACACCATTGTTTGTATACAAGGTGAAAACAGTTTGACACCATTGTTTGTATACAAGGTGAAAACAGTTTGACACCATTGTTTGTATACAAGGTGAGAACAGTTTGACACCATTGTTTGTATACAAGGTGAAAACAGTTTAACACCATTGTTTATATACAAGGTGAGAACAGTTTGACACCATTGTTTGTATACAAGGAGAGAACAGATTGACACAATTGTTTATATACAAGGAGAT
>NW_013850581.1:0-367 GCF_000517525.1 Limulus polyphemus
GGTATTAGTGGAGTAGTTGTACCAAGTAAGGCTAAAGATGAATATGGTGGTTATAAATTCGGTAACTAGAGTTACACCTATGTATTCGTGGAGTTGTTGTACCAAATAACGCTAAAGATGTGTATGGTGGTTACTAATTCGGTAACTAGAGTTACATCTAGGTGTTCGTGGAGTTGCTGTACAAAATAACGCTAAAGATGAGTATGGGGTTATAAATTCGGTAACTAGAGTTAAACCTAAGTGTTCCTGGAGTAGTTGTACCAAGTAAGGATAAAGATGAGTATGGTGGTTATATATTCCGTAACTAGAGTTACATCTAAGTGTTCCTGGAGTAGTTGTACCAAGTGAGGCTAAAGATGAGTATGGT
>NW_013850582.1:0-317 GCF_000517525.1 Limulus polyphemus
GGTGTATGCTCAGTAAGAATGTTTGTGGTTACTCACAGAGTATGTCAGTAAGAATGTCTGTGGTTACTCACGATGTATGTTCAGTAAGAATGTTTGTGGCTATTCACAGTGCATGTCAGTAAGAATGTTTGTGGTTACTCACGATGTATGTCAGTAAGTATGTTTGAGGTTACTCACGGTGTATGTCAGTAAGAATGTCTGTGGTTACTCACGGTGTATGTCAGTAAGAATGTTTGTGGTTACTCACGGTGTATGTCAGTAAGAATGTTTGTGGTTACTCACGGTGTATGTCAGTAAGAATGTTTGTGGTTACTCAC
>NW_013850583.1:0-367 GCF_000517525.1 Limulus polyphemus
AAATTCGATAACTAGAGTTACACCTATGTGTTAATGGAGTAGTTTTACCAAATAACGCTAAAGATGAATATGGTGGTTATAAATTCGATAACTAGAGTAACACCTATGTGTTCATGGAGTAGTTGTACCAAGTAAGGCTAAAGATGAATATGGTGATAATAAATTCGGTAACTAGAGTTACACCTAGGTATTAGTGGAGTAATTGTACCAAATAACGCTAAAAATGAGTATGGGTTACACATTCAGTAACTAGAGTTACACCTAGGTGTTGATGGAGTAGTTGTGCCAAGTAAAGCTAAAGATGAGTATGGTGGTTATAAATTCCGTAACTAGAGTTACACCTTGGTGTTCATGGAGTAGTTGTACC
>NW_013850584.1:0-362 GCF_000517525.1 Limulus polyphemus
ATCTTGTGTCTTCTTATTGAGAGTACACAGTATCGTTAAATCTTGTGTCTTTTTATTGATAGTACACAGTATTGTTAAATCTTGTGTCTTCTTATTGACAGTACATAGCATCGTTAATTCTTCTGTCTTCTAATTGACAATACACAATATCGTTAAATCTTGTGTCTTTTTATTGATAGTACACATTATTGTTAAATCTTGTGTCTTCTTATTGACAGTACACAGTATCGTTAAATCTTGTGTCTTCTTATTGACAGTACACAGTATCGTTAACTCTTGTGTCTTCTTATTGACAGTACACAGTATCGTTAAATCTTGTGTCTTCTTATTGACAGTACACAGTATTGTTAAATCTTGTGTCT
>NW_013850585.1:0-367 GCF_000517525.1 Limulus polyphemus
GGAGGAAAAATAAAATAAACAAGAAGGGAGACACCAGCAGTTGCAAGAAAACCTGCAACAGTGGCAGCTCGAACAACAAAATAAACAAGAAGAGAAATTACAGCAGTTGTTGGAAGAAAAAGAAAAGAAACAAGAAGAAAGACAACAGCAGTTACAAGAAAACCTACAGCAATGGCAGCTCGAACAGCAAAGTAAACAAGAGATACACTTAAGGAAGGGGCATTGTTGGGTGTGTGCCAGGAGGTAGAGCCAGTCAATGTTAAAGCAAGGAATGCAACTGTGAAGAAAGGACATACACTTCCGGAATAGTTGACTGACCTCTATAAGAAGAGTATAGTCCATTTGTCATCATCACAAGCTCTTCAGG
>NW_013850586.1:0-410 GCF_000517525.1 Limulus polyphemus
ATGTTATGAACGAAAATCCAAGCCTCAATAGAAATTTAAACTCTTTCCCCCTTGCTTTATTCAAGTAGCTCTAGTTTTCTAACACTATTCATTCTATTTTGATATTAGTAATTCATGTAAAGATTGTTCAGTTGTCATTTTCATAGATTTGCTGAAGATAGTATATGTGTAATTCCGAAACATTCATTAATTAAATGTGTTTACAATTTTTTCCGTTGCTCTACTATTCATTATTAGACTTCGTTGTCCACCAAATGTATCAGTTACTTCTTTTGTAGGATTAGGAAGTTTTTTTAGCATCTGGTGGTGGCCTTTGGCGTCTGGTTTCAACGTTGAACCTGAGCATTTTCTTGTTTTCACAGCAAAGAAAATAATTATTAATTTTCCGTGGAACCTGTCTACAGCACATC
>NW_013850587.1:0-493 GCF_000517525.1 Limulus polyphemus
GTATATAATCATGCAACAATTAGACTAAACTTTTCATTCATATCTCAGTTAGACTACTGTATATAATCATGCAACAATTAGACTAAACTTTTCATTCATATCTCAATTAGACTACTGTATATAATCATGTAACAATTAGACTAAACTTTTCATTCATATCTCAGTTAGACTACTGTATATAATCATGTAACAATTAGACTAAACTTTTCATTCATATCTCAATTAGACTACTGTATATAATCATACAACAATTAGACTACTGTATATAATCATACAACAATTAGACTAAACTTTTCATTCATATCTCAATTAGACTACTGTATATAATCATGCAACAATTAGACTAAACTTTTCATTCATATCTCAATTAGACTACTGTATATAATCATGCAACAATTAGACTAAACTTTTCATTCATATCTCAATTAGACTACTGTATATAATCATGTAACAATTAGACTAAACTTTTCATTCATATCTCAATTAGACTACT
>NW_013850588.1:0-366 GCF_000517525.1 Limulus polyphemus
TTCGGTAACTCTAGTTACACCTAGGTTTTCATGGAGTAGTTGTACCAAGTAAGGCTAAAGATGAGTATGGTGGTTATAGATTCGGTAACAAGAGTTACACCTAAATGTTCATGGAGTTCTTGTACCAAATAACGCTAAAGATGAGTATGGTGGTTATAAATTCGGTAACTATAGTTAGACCTAGGTGTTCGTGGAGTTGTTGTACCAAATAACGCTAAAGATGAGTATGGTGGTTATAAATTCGGTAACTAGAGTTACACCTAGGTGTTCGTGGAGTTCTTGTACCAAATAACGCTAAAGATGAGTATGGTGGTTACAAATTCGGTAACTAAAGTTACACCTAGGTGTTCGTGGAGTTGTTGTACT
>NW_013850589.1:0-366 GCF_000517525.1 Limulus polyphemus
GTTCTGTGGTCCACTTCGTCTCAACTGAAATGTCCTGGACCATGATAACGTCAAAGCCTGTTGGCATGCACCACTTTTGGTTTACCTCGCCGACCACATTTTACCCGGAAAGTCACGTCTGAGAGACGATCCACTATGTCATATGGGCCTTCCCATGGAGAAGACAACTTAGGAGACTTCCCTTTGGTCTTCCTGGGATTATACAACCATACCTTATCTCCTGGTACAAAGCTGACTTCAGTGGTTGTCCCTTCAAGCTCGTTGCCAGATATACAGCTTTCTGCTCCTCTGTCCATCCGTTCATCTCTGCCAGTAACTCAAACTGTGCTCTATATGCTTCCCACAGAGCCTTTCCATTGAATTCCT
>NW_013850590.1:0-402 GCF_000517525.1 Limulus polyphemus
CTGTACACATAGTGTTACAGTTGTGGAGTGAAATGTTGACAAATATAGCATAGCAGTTAATGGAAGTAAAGACAGGTGATGTTGTGTGAAGTATTAACTGATGAGGACTGTACACATAGTGTTACAGTTGTGGAGTGAAATATTGACAAATATAGTGTAGCAGTTAATGGAAGTAAAGACAGGTAATGTTTTTGAAGTGTTAACTGATAAGGACTGTACACATAGTGTTACAGTTGTGGAGTGAAATGTTGACAAATATAATGTAGCAGTTAATGGAAGTAAAGGCGGGTGATGTTGTGTGAAGTGTTAACTGATAAGGACTGTACACATAGTGTTACAATTGTGGAATGAAATGTTGACAAATTTTGTGTAGCAGTTAATGGAAGTAAAGACAGGTGATGA
>NW_013850591.1:0-365 GCF_000517525.1 Limulus polyphemus
ACACAATACTTCTCCCCGCACATGCAACATTAAAGTTAATACAAGATAACTTACAAAGCTCTTCGTCTTGTAATTCACCATAAACCACGAATGCACAATCTTCTCCCCGCACATACAACATTAAAGTTAATACAAGATAATTTACAAAGCTCTTCTTCTTGTAATTCACCAGAAACCACGAATGCACAATCTTCTCCCCGCACATACAACATTGAAGTTAATACAAGATAACTTACAAACCTCTTCGCCTTGTAATTCACCATAAACCACGAATGCACAATCTTCTCCCCGCACATACAACATTAAAGTTAATACAAGATAACTTACGAAGCTCTTCGTCTTGTAATTCACCATAAACCACGAAT
>NW_013850592.1:0-363 GCF_000517525.1 Limulus polyphemus
TATGTCTACAGAATCAGTCTTCTTCTTATAAAGTGGTCTCCCAAAGTCCATTCTCCTGATTCTTGGAAATAACTATGTCTACATAATCAGTCTTCTTCTTATAAAGTGGTCTCCCAAAGTCCATTCTCCTGATTCTTGGAAATAACTATGTCTACAGAATCAGTCTTCTTCTTATAAAGTGGTCTCCCAAAGTCCATTCTTGATTCTTGGAAATAACTATGTCTACATAATCAGTCTTCTTCTTATAAAGTGGTCTCCCAAAGTTCATTCTCCTGATTCATGGAAATAGCTATGTCTACAGAATCAGTCTTCTGTTTAAAAAGTGGTCTCCCAAAGTCCATTCTCCTGATTCTTGGAAATAGC
>NW_013850593.1:0-503 GCF_000517525.1 Limulus polyphemus
CTACTAAATAGAAACATTGATGGAATTACAATATTTTTATCTAAAGAAACTTAACCAGTGTTTAATATAAACGAATAGTAGTTGTTTGTAAGAAAATAGAGTTGTTTAAAAGATGAATGGTTAGTCAGGTAATAAAAATGACCAGGAAAGTTCGTAAGTACATTTTTCTCCTTAGTGTATTGTCTGTTTCTTTACATAGCTCTTCGTCAAGTTTAATTCCATTTTGATATTAAATCTGAGGAAAAGTGGTCGATCGAAATGTTGCTAGACAAAATAAGTTTGTTTCTGTTTAAACATTGTATTTTTACAGTGATTTCGTTTCAATAAAGTTGTTGAATTCATACTTATAGAAAACTGTACATCACCTATCACAAGAGTGGCGTCCTTCATAGAAGCCTATTACATTTTCCTAAATCAATGCTATTTGGGTCGATTAGTGATTGAGTCAATGTTGAAACATTGGAAGTCAACTATCACAAAATACCCTGTTCCTAAGTCAACTT
>NW_013850594.1:0-364 GCF_000517525.1 Limulus polyphemus
ATACCGTATTTTTCGGAATATAAGACGCACCCTTATTTTGAAGACGTTTTTTGGGGGGAAAAAACTACAGTCTCATTTGAAAGATTTTTATTGAACAAAAATTCAATTTGATACTTTAAAAATTAGTATATATTGTTCTAAACGCAAAAGAGCTCAAAACATCAAAATAAGAAAATGCCGTAAAAAAAAAAAAACGTTTACTGTTATTTAGTTTGGTTCAAAACCTGCAAAATATTAATTGCTTTCACTGTTATTTATTTTGTTATTATTTAGGGAGTATTATAAATAGCTATGTTTTTAAAAGAAAAAACTACTATTGTTATAAATAACACATTCAATTAAACTAAACTATGCATGCCTGTTT
>NW_013850595.1:0-366 GCF_000517525.1 Limulus polyphemus
GTGACGTAATAGAATCGTGATATTGCATTTAATTGTCGTGAAATAAAACCTTGCTGATGTCTCTTGTTTCGTTAAAGTATTGCCTGATTTGTTCTGCGCGGTTTTTATATCTGTAGATATGGTGTTGATACATCAGTTATTTATTATCAGACCTGTCTGCTCATTTAATGCTTCAAATTACCATAATTTGTTCGATTTAAGTTACCCCTATTATTAGTAGTATTATTTTCTTTTAAGGCACTGTTTACACATTTTATAAACCTGCTCCGTATTTAACTGATTATAACATACTTGTGTAATATCAACATGGTAACAAGTTTATCTTTGGAGTGTTTTCCACTTCGTTCTTGGTACATACTTTATAAT
>NW_013850596.1:0-366 GCF_000517525.1 Limulus polyphemus
ATGAACATGAACTTAGTGACAGTTCGTGCATAATGAACATGAACTTAGTGACAGTACGGGCGTGATGAATGTGAACTCAGTGACAGTTCGTGAATGATGAACATGAATTTAGTGACAGTACGTGTGTGATTTTCTATAATCTGATGAAACCAGTTGAAGTTGAAAATCTGGAATTATTCGCACTTTGTGAAACGCTATTTTTACTTTTAGAATAATCTTTAAATTTTAATACTCATATTCAGAACCCACTTGTTAATCGACGTTGTGAACAACTCAGATGCATCACGTATGGATGTATAAAAATAATAGTATATATTTATACTGAAGAACGAAGATCTAAATCCATCTACCGCGTACAGAGGGCTC
>NW_013850597.1:0-364 GCF_000517525.1 Limulus polyphemus
ACAAGCTGAAACAGGAGATATTAAACCAATTTTCCAAACTCATTCAAATGACTTTACTTCGTTTAGTTATCGTTTCGGTTTTGTTGTTTACAAGTTCTGTCACTGTGAAGAAGATAACGTCATATCAGGGTTTGAATCCCCGTCACACCAAACATGCTCGCCCTTTCAGCCGTGGGGACATTCTAATGTGACGGTCAGACCCACTATTCGTTGATAAAAGAGTAGCCAAAGGGTTGGCGGTGGGTGGTGATGAATAGCTGCCTTTCCTCTAGCCTTACACTACTAAATTATGGACGGCTAGAGCAGATAGCCCTCGTGTAGCTTTGCGCGAAATTCAAAACAAACAATATATGCTAGCTCCTTT
>NW_013850598.1:0-366 GCF_000517525.1 Limulus polyphemus
TTTTTCATCGACTATATAAAAGAACATGTAATGTTACACGAATCTGTTTCTACAGCAATAATTAATATCAATATTTCAGTTTATTTTCAATTCACGAGTAGTCGAAAACTATTGTACTTTCTTGAACGAAATACATGACTATATTTACATGCCTTTGTAACATTATATTACCAGCTGAACAATGTAATATTCTATTCCTAACTAAACAATGTCACATTATATTCCTAATCAAACAATGTAACATTCTATTACCAGCTGAACAATGTAATATTCTATTCCCAACCAAACAATGTGACATTCCATTCCTAACCAAACATTGTAACATTCTATTCCTAACCAAACAATGTAACATTCTATTTCTAACCA
>NW_013850599.1:0-367 GCF_000517525.1 Limulus polyphemus
GTACGATTTGGTAGATATGACCGATCTCGCAACCACCATAAAAAATTAGGAAATAAATATAAATTATGCCTCTTTCATTATAGAATGAACATAAATTATAACATTGAAAACATAAATGTTTAGACTAAATAGCTAAACTCTTGTAACATTATACATTTATATATATTTAATATTTTTATTATATTGACCCTTCAGCCGTGCCTGGCTAACAATACAGAAGTAACAGTGACGCAGCTTATGTGCACTCATGTTAACATATCAAATAACATAAAACTGACCTTTGGTCTGTACAAAGTAACTTATCTTGGGTGTGTTTTAGTAGACTAGTATTTTATAAAATACAGTCACATTTCAATTATTATAAATT
>NW_013850600.1:0-366 GCF_000517525.1 Limulus polyphemus
GTCGTCTTGACTTCAGCCTGATGGCACCTAATTAGTTCAACCTCTCTTTTAACAGTTACCGGAACTTGACCTTTGTTGTTCCCAAACGTCATTTTATCAAAATCCATTACAAACTTCCTTGGTAGTAGATAGTCCAATCCTAATATGCACTGGTCTTCAATGTCAGCCAAGTATACTTTCTGTCTGTCCTTTATGCCCATGAGCTCAATAGTTACACACACTGGTCCCCACAATCTTGTAGAATGTCCTGTCACACCATAAAGCTTCTTTATGGCTTCTGGTACTCCTTCGTGATTTAACACCTTGATGCTCACAAGGGTTTGCTAAGACACAAAGTCTATGACAAAGATGCACCTCTGGCGATCT
>NW_013850601.1:0-365 GCF_000517525.1 Limulus polyphemus
GAGAGTAACCCAGAGGGACAACTAGCACGTTGGATGTGGAAAATAGACCAGTATAATTATAATATTGAATACAGAGAAGGAAAATCTCATGGAAATGCCGACGGACTGAGCCGAAGACCCTGCAAAAATAGACTGCAGACATTGCTTCAAAAGAGAGGTTGAACTAACCAGGTGCCATCAAGCTGAGGTCAAAGTGACTGAAGGAGTTGATGATGGTGAAGTAGAATCAAGTATAGATATTAAAGCAGAACAGGAGAAAGACCAAGATTTGTAAGCCAAGAATTGATTTTCTAAAAGCAAGTGTTTTGCATCCTGCTTGGGAGAAGGTATCTAGCTTAAGCCCTAGTGACAAAGAACTATTGGGC
>NW_013850602.1:0-364 GCF_000517525.1 Limulus polyphemus
ATGTATTACTTACATATTCTATATATCGGGTTGCTAATGTTGGTTAACAACATTCTATTATTTTAACCACCGGCTTATGCCAGGCCGAAACTCAATCGGAGAAAATGTATTACTTACATATTCTATATATCGGGTTGCTAATGTTTCTTAACAACATTCTATTTTTAAACACCTTTCATCGTTACGTTTAATATTAATAAGTCCATAATATAGTATGTTCTTATGTGACATATATTTGTTATTTATATTGTATTTATCTGAATATATATAAATGTTTATAATATTTACTGCAAATAACTGGAGGGAAATGTAATATCACCCTAGCATTGCAGAAATGAAAACAACAACAACAACTTATATTTCC
>NW_013850603.1:0-365 GCF_000517525.1 Limulus polyphemus
ATCACCAGCATTGTAAGATGGCAACTCCAAAGGAATAGTGGCAATGTTTTGCTTCTTTTCAGTATTCATACTTGGAATCACTTTTTTGCAGTGGAGCAGCAGCTACTTGGGGTTGTACTACAATGCCATTGACTCTGTGAGATGTGCCTACTCCACTTAATATTTCTTCTAAATGGTCAGTGTTGTCAAAGGCAAGGTTTGTAGGAATACAGGGATGGACATTAAAGGGAAGAATAACACCAAGATCATGTTCTGTAGGCTGCTTTTGCATACACAGAGCTGTGTCAATTTCTTCCAATTTTGAATAGGATATGCAGTGTCCTAGGTGATTAAAGATCTTAATCAGTTCAACATTTCCTGTAAGA
>NW_013850604.1:0-618 GCF_000517525.1 Limulus polyphemus
ATTTGTAGAATAATAGAATAATAGACCTACTGCTACTGTATGTTTAATTTGTAGAATAATAGAATAAAGTACCTACTGTTATTGTATGCCTAATTTGTAGAATAATAGAATAAAATACCTACTGCTATTTTATGTCTAATTTGTAGAATAATAGAATAATAGACCTACTGCTACTGTATGTTTAATTTGTAGAATAATAGAATAAAATACCTGCTGCTATTGTATGTCTAATTTGTAGATTAATAGAATAAAATGCCTACCGCTATTATATGTCTAATTTGTAGAATAATAGAATAAAATACCTACTGCTATTGTATGTCTAATTTGTAGAATAATAGAATAAAATACCTACTGCTATTGTATGCCTAATTTGTAGAATAATAGAATAAAGTACCTACTGTTATTGTATGTCTAATTTGTAGAATAATAGAATAAAATGCCTACTGCTATTGTATGCCTAATTTGTAGAATAATAGAATAAAATACCTGCTGCTATTGTATGTCTAATTTGTAGAATAATAGAATAAAATACCTACTGCTATTGCATGTCTAATTTGTAGAATAATAGAATAATAGACCTACTGCTACTGTATGCCTAATTTGTAGAATAATAGAATA
>NW_013850605.1:0-737 GCF_000517525.1 Limulus polyphemus
GTGTTTTTAGTTTTCTTCCACTCGATTTTGTCGACTTTCATAACTGACTTTTTAGGCCTTCTTAGATTAAGTTTTTTTTACTTTGATAGCGGTATTTTTAGTCTTTCTTACACTATATTTTAATGACTTTCATAATGGTATTTTTAATCCTTCTTAAACTATATTTTGTCGACAGTTATAAAGGTCTTTTAGTTTTCCTTTCATCTGATTTTGTTGACATTAATATGGGTCGTTTTACTCAGTTTTCAACTGTATTTGGTCGACTTTTATAACGGTCTTATAGTCTTCCTTCCACTAGATTTTGTTGACATTGATATGGGTCGTTTTCGTCAATTTCCACTATATTTTGTCGACTGTTATAACGGTCTTTTGTCTTCCTTCCTCCAGATTTTGTTGACATTGATAAGGGTCCTTTTAGTCAGTTTTCCACTAGATATTTTTGACTTTGAAAACGTGTTTTTAGTTTTCGTCCAATCGTATTTGTCGACTTTCATAACAGTCTTTTTAGGACTTCTTAGACTAGATATTTTAAACTTTGATAGCGGTATTTTTAGTCTTTCTTAAACTATATTTTAATGACTTTCATAATTGTATTTTAATCCTTCTTAAACTTTATTTAGTCGACTGTTATAACGGTCTTTTAGTCTTCATTCCTCCAAATTTTGTTGACATTGATAAGGGTCTTTTTAGTCCGTTTTCATCTGGATTTTATTGACTTTGAAAACGTGTTATTAGTT
>NW_013850606.1:0-364 GCF_000517525.1 Limulus polyphemus
GTGTCGCTAAAGTTTCGTGGGAATGAAGTTACGGAAAATCAGCTAACGAACGGAGACGTAACACGCATATATTGAGGCTCCAATCTGTAGCTTCTGAAACGTTATTAAGTCTATCCTGATTCAAACGCATATACTGAGACTCCAATCTGTAGCTTTTGAAATGTTATTAACCCTGATTAAAACGCATATATTGAGGCTCCAGTCTGTAGCTTCTGAAACGTTATTAAGTCTATCCTGATTCAAACGCATATACTGAGACTCCAATCTGTAGCTTTTGAAATGTTATTAACCCTGATTAAAACGCATATATTGAGGCTCCAGTCTGTAGCTTCTGAAACGTTATTAAGCCTGATTCAAATGCATA
>NW_013850607.1:0-364 GCF_000517525.1 Limulus polyphemus
TTTCTTACGAAATAAGCACCAGCTGGTTTTTTCTGTTATATTTGCGTCAAAAAACCATATTTGTAAATTTTCCAAAAATATACATATTTTCACGATAAAGCCATGGTTTTGGCGAAATTTTGAAAAAAAATTGTTTTTGCTTATATTTCAATACAAAGATGCCCTCAATGTACGACTTTCAAAATGGACATCGTTTGATCAAAATTCACAATAGTTAATTTATAATCTGTTATCAAAATTTCGGCTAGCTTCGATTTTACTGTTTTTTGTCTTGAGTTATATTGTACACAAAGAATAGCTTTAAAAATGATATTGTTCAAACAATATCCCAACATCTAAAAGGCCATGACGTCTTCTTATATAA
>NW_013850608.1:0-366 GCF_000517525.1 Limulus polyphemus
ACACAGACAGGTTGTTAATCCTGAAGTTTATTAGTGGTCTACAGAGAATTGTTCAGTAATATTACAACACAAACAAGTTGCTAATCTTTAAGTTTATTAGTGATCTACAGATAATTATTCTATAATATTACAATACGACAGGTTCTAATCCTCAATTTTATTAGTTATCTACAGAGAATTGTTCAGTAATATTACAATACAAACAGGATGCTAACCATCAAGTTTATTAGAGATCTACAAACAATTGTTCTGTAATATTACAACACAGAGAAATTGCTAATCCTGATGTTTATTAATGATCTACAGAGAATTGTTCAGTAACATTACAACACAGACAAGTTGGTAATTTTCAAGTTTATTAGTGAT
>NW_013850609.1:0-366 GCF_000517525.1 Limulus polyphemus
GAGGAGAGAGTGACAACCATTTTGTTTGTGATTACTGGTTTATTAAGATTAATACAAAGAACCAGAAGAGACAGTGTTGACCATTTTGTTTGTGATTACTGGTTTATTAAGATTAATAAAAAGAACCAGAGGAGAGAGTGACGACTATTTCGTTTGTGATTACTGGTTTATTAAGATTAAGTACAAAGAACAGGATGACAGAGTGACGACCATTTTGTTTGTGATTACTGGTTTATTAAGATTAAATACAAAGAACAGGAGGACAGAGTGACGACTATTTTGTTTGTGATTACTGGTTTATTAAGATTAAGATTAAATACAAAGAACAGGAGGAGAGAGTGACGACCATTTTGTTTGTGATTACTG
>NW_013850610.1:0-336 GCF_000517525.1 Limulus polyphemus
GTCCATAATGGAATTTATCACCTTTCATCAAGATCAAGACATGACCAGCCTTTGTATTGCGTGATATTGCACTACCGATATGCTCAGTAATGGTTTTAATAATGTGTGCTTTGAACTAATGTTATAGTCAGAATTTGTCTTCCAGTTGTACCTTCATGTGTATCACATTGTATCACGAATTACACAACTGCTAAGTTTATGACTGGTCTTCAATCAATGTAAAATTACATCATTTACTAAATCAGGAACGGTTTGGATAATGTGTCAAGTTACATTATTTATAAGGTAAATCTTCCTATTATTTGATGTTATACTTTACCAGTGAGGTAAGAATTT
>NW_013850611.1:0-366 GCF_000517525.1 Limulus polyphemus
GTCTTCTTATTGACAGTACACAGTATTGATAAATCCTGTATCTTCTTAATAACAGGACACAGCATTGTTAAATCTTGTGTCTTCTTATTGAGAGTACACAGTATTGTTAAATCTTCTGTCTTCTTATTTACAGTACACAGTATTTTTAAATCTTGTTTTCTTATTGATAGCACATAGTATCGTTAAATCTTGTCTTCTTTTTGAAAGTACATAATATTGTTAAATCTTGTGTCTTCTTATTGACAGAACACAGTATTGATAAATTCTGTATCTTTTTATTGACAGTACACAGTATTTTTAAATCTTGTGTCTTCTTATTGAGAGTAAACAGTATTTTTAGCTATATTGTCTTCTTATTTAGAGCAC
>NW_013850612.1:0-364 GCF_000517525.1 Limulus polyphemus
ATACAAAAACACATTAAAGACTTTCAACAACCCGCACCAGAACCAGGAGAGATACAACAACACAATAAATATTTAAAACAACTCCTGCCAGTACTAGGTTAAATACAACAACACATTGAAGACTTTCAATAACCCGTTACAGTACTATGGCAAATACAACAACACATTAAATACTTTCAACAACCCGTGCCAGTACCTGTGTAAATAAAACAACACATTAAAGACTTTCAACAACCCTTTCCAGTACTATAGTAATCACAACAACACATTAAAAACTTAGAAAAACCCTAGCCAGTACCAGGTTAGATACAACAACACATTAAAAACTAACAACCCTTACCTCTATCCGCTTACACACAACAAC
>NW_013850613.1:0-364 GCF_000517525.1 Limulus polyphemus
TAAGTGTTGTTTTACTACTATATCAAACATTATAGTGTAAGTGTTGTTTTACTACTATATCAAACATTATAGTGTAAGTGTTGTTTTACTACTATATCAGACATTATAGTGTAAGTGTTGTTTTACTACTACATCAAACATTATAATGTAAGTGTTGTTTTACTACTATATCAAACATTATAATGTAAGTGTTGTTTTATTACTACATCAAACATTATAATGTAAGTGTTGTTTTACTACTATATCAAACATTATAATGTAAGTGTTGTTTTAATAGTGTATCAAACATTATAATATAAGTGTTGTTTTACTACTATATCAAACAGTATAGTGTAAGTGTTGTTTTACTACCATATCAAACATT
>NW_013850614.1:0-366 GCF_000517525.1 Limulus polyphemus
TGTTTCCTAAAGTCCTAATGATACGGGTTTTAACAGATGTTTCCTAAAGTCCTAATGATACGGGTTTTAACAGATGTTTCCTAAAGTTCTAATGATACGGGTTTTAACAGATGTTTCCTAAAGTCCTAATGATACGGGTTTTAACAGATGTTTTCTAAAGTCCTAATGATACGGGTTTTAACAGATGTTTCCTAAAGTCCTAATGATACGGGTTTCAACAGATGTTTCCTAAAGTCCTAATGATACGGGTTTTAACAGATGTTTTCTAAAGTCCTAATGATACGGGTTTTAACAGATGTTTCCTAAAGCCCTAATGATACGGGTTTTAACAGATGTTTCCTAAAGCCCTAATGATACGGGTTTTAA
>NW_013850615.1:0-366 GCF_000517525.1 Limulus polyphemus
ATGGTATTCTTCTCCGGAGATGGGAAACTGCAGATGGAAAAGTGACGACCTGGCAAACGGTTATACCAAAGAAGTTACGGCCAAGGCGGAATGTACGGTACAGCAGGAGCCAGTCAATGTTAAAGCAAGAAATACAACTGTAAAGAAAGAGCATACACTTCCAGAACATTTAACTGACCTCTATAAGAAGAGCATAGTCCATTTGGCACCATCACAGGCTCTTCAGGTAAAAGAACTTTTGGCAAATTATGCAGACGTCTTTTCGAAAGGAGATCATGACCTCGGCTGCACAAACCTTGTAGAGCACAGAATAAACACAGGCAATCACCATCCAATAAAGATCCCTCAGAGGAGAATAGCTCTGGC
>NW_013850616.1:0-366 GCF_000517525.1 Limulus polyphemus
ACTATTAGTTTTGATACTTTCTTTAAGTAGGTATCATGGTAAACTATTAGTTTTGATACTTTCTTTAAGTAGGTATCATGGTAAACTATTAGTTTTGATACTTTCTTTAAGTAGGTATCATGGTAAACTATTAGTTTTGATACTTTCTTTAAGTAGGTATCATGGTAAACTATTAGTTTTGATACTTTCCTCAGTAGGTAACATGGTAAACTATTAGTTTTGATACTTTCTTCAGTAGGTAACATGGTAAACTATTAGTTTTGATACTTTCTTCAGTAGGTAACATCGTAAACTATTAGTCTTGATACTTTCCTCAGTAGGTAACATTGTAAACTATTAGTTTTGATACTTTCCTCAGTAGGTAAC
>NW_013850617.1:0-367 GCF_000517525.1 Limulus polyphemus
TTAATATAGATTTATTCAGTAATACCCAAATGGCTTGAAAACATAAAATCATATTACAGTTTAACTACTTGAATAATGTACATTAAGATTTACTATTTGAATAGAATACTTTAAGATTTACTATTTGAATAGTATACTTTAAGATTAGATTGTTTAATTATACATGTATTAGTTTTATTTGCAATTTACGTAATGGTGGAAAGGACTGTTTTCTATCGTTTTATATATAAAACGTTCAAACTCTAAGTGGTTTTATCTGAATCATATAAGTATGTTTAAACCAAAGATATGGAGAACGAGTGTATCAATATATTGTAGTCTATTTACTCATGTTTCTTTCTTATGTACTTTTGCATCTGGTTTTGTG
>NW_013850618.1:0-365 GCF_000517525.1 Limulus polyphemus
TGTAACTCACTTTATGAAATATGTTACACATAAATTCCATTCCACGCGTTTATCCGTTATTAGATACGTGCACATTCGATGTGTTCGACTGAGAGAATGCTTCTTTGTTTCAGCGAATTTAGCTCGGGAAAGACAGTAACCCTAATTTAGCTCGGGAAATATAGTAACCCTAATTTAGCTCGAGAAAGACAGTAACCCTAATTTAGTTCGGGAAAGACAGTAACCCTAATTTAGATCGAGAAAGACAGTAACCCTAATTTAGCTCGGAAAAGATAGTAACCCTAATTTAGCTCGAGAAAGACAGTAACCCTAATTTAACTCGAGAAAGACAGTAACTCTAATTTAGCTCGGAAAAGATAGTAACC
>NW_013850619.1:0-362 GCF_000517525.1 Limulus polyphemus
CATGAATTTCGGGAGTAGGTTTCTAGCATTATGGGTCAGGATTTGTTGCTTTATTAAAGTGGAGGTCAAGTCTTGTCAAGCATATGAATGGTGAATAGACCTTACCAAATACAGCTGATGTTGTTAGGGCCATTATCACAGTTTAGTGAGAGATCATTTGCTTTGATGATTTCTATAGTTTCTAAACAGTCTTTCTACTTTAGTTTTGGATTGGTGTAAGAGAAGAATTTCATCCAAAAGTATTGTGTGACTTGTTCCATATTGATGATAAGTTAAGGCAAATATACTGGAATTAATCTCTATGCATGTGACCTTAGTGTTCTTTGAGTCTTATTCTAAGAAACATGACATTATTTTATATA
>NW_013850620.1:0-367 GCF_000517525.1 Limulus polyphemus
GGTAAAACTCATCATATTACTAAGCAACGTTAAAGTGTACCTACATACCAAATTTGATGAAGAATCATCAATTTAGGACCCTCTGGTAACAAGAAATCGAAAGACAATCAGTAACCAAAAGCTTCCCTGCAGTACACATACGCTTTCAGAAAAGCCAATAAAAGAGTAACATAAAACGACCACAAAATTCGCAAAAATGATAATAGAATGCTAGAATCTTGCATGTAAATACGCAAGTATGCAACTAACGTTCATACAAAATTTGGAGATGATCCGTCCAAATGGAACGACGTACTGGTACAAAACGCAAAACCTTCCATAACTCCTTTAAAACAAACAGTAGGAAGGCAAAACTCTGCATATTACT
>NW_013850621.1:0-364 GCF_000517525.1 Limulus polyphemus
TGATATTTTATGTATTATATGTAGCCTGATGTTTTATGTATTATATGTAGCCTGATATTTTATGTATTATACATAGACTAATGTTTTGTGTATTATATGTAGCTTGATGTTTTATGTATTATATGTAGCTTGATGTTTTATGTATTATATGTAGCTTGATGTTTTATGTATTATATGTAGCTTGATGCTTTATGTATTATATGTAGCTTGATGCTTTATGTATTATATGTAGCTTGATGCTTTATGTATTATATGTAGCTTGATGTTTTATGTATTATATGTAGCTTGATTATTTTATGTATTATATGTAGCTTGATGTTTTATGTATTATATGTAGCTTGATGTCTTTTTGTATTATATGTAG
>NW_013850622.1:0-366 GCF_000517525.1 Limulus polyphemus
ATATATATATATGTATGTTGTAACTATTATTATGTTGAACATTATATGTAAGTATTTCATGTAATACTTGACTTGGAGAGTGGAATTGGAGTCTAAAGCAGAATATAAATAAAAACGTTTTGATTTTGCTAACCCACGTTATATTCATATTGTTACGCTTCCGTTCTTAGTTAACTTCCTGTACAATTTCTTTCCGATGAAACTATAGCGACACAAGTCCTTTCTTAAATAAAACTGGTTTATTCTTTCTGAATATAACTTTGCGATACACTTAATTTTAACAGTCGCGCTATAACAAACGCTATAATTCTCAACGAACGTCTCACATGCTCAACTCAACAATACTTAGTTCAATGACACACACTG
>NW_013850623.1:0-365 GCF_000517525.1 Limulus polyphemus
GTATTACTTTAACGTTGTAAGTGAGAAATGTTTTATCAGTTTTTATATTCCGTTAACGTTGTAAGAGAGAAATGTTTTATCGGTCTTGTATTACGTTAACGTTGTAAGTGAGAAATGTTTTATTGGTCCTGTATTACGTTAACGTTGTAAGAGAGAAATGCTTTACCGGTTTTATATTCCGTTAACGTTGTAAGTGAGAAATGTTTTCTCGGTTTTATATTCCGTTAACGTTGTAAGAGAGAAATGTTTTATCGGTCTTGTATCACGTTAACGTTGTAAGTGAGAAATGCTTTATCGGTTTTATATTCCGTTAACGTTGTAAGAGAGAAATGCTTTATCGGTCTTGTATTACGTTAACGTTGTAG
>NW_013850624.1:0-364 GCF_000517525.1 Limulus polyphemus
GGTAAACCTAAAAATATCGACTCAAAATTATCATTTTGGTGTCGCAAAAATACCTTCAAATATTTAACGCTATCTAAACGATTACACCATCTACGCCTGAAACACATATCATGTTACGACATTATAATAGTTTAACAAAGTTAAAAACAGCTGAAACTAGGTTTAAAAAAGAACAACGTGGAACAAAATAATAATTCGTAATATTTTAAACTTTGGTATATGATTGGTTAATCACTACCACATACAATGTATTGTCTACCGTAGTTAATAACTACCACATACAATGTATTGTCTACCATAGTTAATCACTACCACATACAATGTATTGTCTACCGTAGTTAAAAACTACCACATACAATGTATT
>NW_013850625.1:0-365 GCF_000517525.1 Limulus polyphemus
AACATTTACACCTAAGTCACCAAGAGGTTCGAGTACAAAAGATAACACTGATTTAGATTTAAATCACCATAGCTAGAAATGGGTTTTATATATAAATCACCAAGAAATGCGAGTACAAGAGCTACCCTGATTTATATACAAATCACCAAGAGATGCGAATACAAGAGCTAGCTCTCATTTATATATAAATCAACAAAAGTTGCGAGTATAAGAGCTAGCTCTCATTTACCTATCAATCACAAAGAGATGAGAGTACTAGAGCTGATCCTGAATTATAAATAAATCAGCAAAAGATTCCACTACAACAGCTAGTTTTCATTAAATAAATCACCAAGAGATGCGAGTAGAAGATTAAATAAATAACC
>NW_013850626.1:0-361 GCF_000517525.1 Limulus polyphemus
TTTGGTTCAAAACCTACAAAAATCTTCATTGCTTTCACTGTAATTTATTTTTTTATTATTTAGGGAGCATTATAAATAGTTATGTTTTTAAAAGAAAAAACTACTATTGTTATAAATAACACATTCAATTGAACTAAACTATGCATGCCCATTTAAATATATTTACACATGGCTTGTGTATATCATATATATATATATACATACATATTATTCATACCTTCGGTGTATAGGACGCAAGAAGATTTTGACATCAAATTTTGGGTTAAAAAAGTACGTCTCATACACCGAAAAATACGGTATATCTTAAACATTATTTTCTTCAAGTTTTAATAAATAATTAAATTCGTTTCTTACAGTAACT
>NW_013850627.1:0-363 GCF_000517525.1 Limulus polyphemus
GCAACTATTTTGATTTTACAAATGTAACGTTTCTATTACCTCTATATACCCACCAATATCATGTTTTGATGTGATACTTGTCTGTTAGTATAAACATGAATCAGATTGGTGATGAAAGTTAATTATTTCAAAGTTCTCTACATTTTGTATTCTTCAGATTTGCAACTATTTTGATTTTACAAATGTAACGTTTCTATTAACTCTATATACCCACCAATATCATGTTTTGATGTGATACTTGTCTGTTAGTATTAACATGAATCAGATTGGTGATGAAAGTTAATTATTTCAAAGTTCTCTACATTTTGTATTCCTCAGATTTGCAACTATTTTGATTTTACGGATGTAATGTTTCTATTACCT
>NW_013850628.1:0-365 GCF_000517525.1 Limulus polyphemus
CCAATGGTAACATATAACTGGAGCTGCACACAGTTAACAATTTTGGGTTTTATCAGTATCAGCCAATGGTGACATATAACTGGAGCTGCACACAGTTAACAATTTTTGGGTGTTATCAGTATCAGCCAATGGTAACATATAACTGGAGCTGCACACAGTTAACAATTTTTGGGTTTTATCAGTATCAGTCAATGGTAACATATAACTGGAGCTGCACACAGTTAACAATTTTTGGGTTTTATCAGTATCAGCCAATGGTAACATAACTGGAACTGCACACAGTTAACAATTTTTGGGTTTTATCAGCATCAACCAACGGTAACATATAACAGGAACTCTACACAGTTTACATTTTTTTAAATAAA
>NW_013850629.1:0-359 GCF_000517525.1 Limulus polyphemus
ACAGTATTGTTAAAATCTTGTGTCTTCTTATTGACAGTACACAGTATTGTTAAATATTGTGTCTTTTATTGACAGTACACAGTATCGTTAAATCTTGTGTTATTCTTATTGAAAGTACACAGTATCGTTAAATCTTGTGTATTCTTATTGACAGTACAAGTATCGTTAAATCTTGTGTCTTCTTATTGACAGTACACAGTATTGTGAAATTAATGTGTCTTTTTATTGACAGTACACAGTATCGTTAAATCTTGTGTCTTCTTATTGACAGTACACAGTATCGTTAAATCTTGTGTCTTCTTATTGATAGAACACAGTATACGTTAAATCTTGTGTCTTCTTATTGACAGTACAAGTAT
>NW_013850630.1:0-366 GCF_000517525.1 Limulus polyphemus
CCAAATTAGTATCTTTATCGTAACAGTATTTCCACTGGTGAGACTTCGTTAAAGTAAGATGATATGTAATAATTATGGACACTAGTAGAGACCCGCAAAACTCCACTGGTGAGACTTCGTTAAAGTAAGATGATATGTAATAATTATGGACACTAGTAGAGACCCGTAGAACATTTCCGGCCAAATTAGTATCTTTATCGTAACAGTATTTCTTTAACTATAACATTTCTAGATCAATACAAACGAACTGTAATCGTAGACAACGAAATGTGTAAATCCACTTGTATATAGGCCGTACTTTATAAAACTAACTTATGTTAGGCCTAAGTTCGATAAAGAGATAAATTAACACTGTAACCTGTGTTC
>NW_013850631.1:0-363 GCF_000517525.1 Limulus polyphemus
TTTCACTTTAATGCTGTGTGTTACGTATTACAATTTCGAATGGTCTGAAATGGAATTAAATGACACTTTGAATTTAGTAGTTAAATTGTACTTTGGATTTAGCAGTTAAGTAAAAGCCGATATATATAGTCAGTTCATGATATTTGCCAACAAGATTGATACACACAGTTTTCTTTTTTAACACAAATGTGTTTTAATACGTGAAAGTGCATCAGCACAAATGTTATAACCCCTTTGACATGGGTTATCTCCAAATCATACTCTTGTAATGATAAACTGCAATTTAACAGTCTTATGTTTTGTTTTTCTTTTCTTTCGTCTTCTTTTTTCTCTCTTTCATTTTTCTTTTTTCTTTCTTTTCTC
>NW_013850632.1:0-362 GCF_000517525.1 Limulus polyphemus
CTCATGGTGGGAAGAGCACAGATAGCCCATTGTGTTGCTTTGTGCTTAACTTCAAACAAACAAACACATATTAGTAGAGGGGAGAAGAGACATATATTATTACAGAAAGATAATACTATGTTATCAGGGAAGATAGGACATACATTAATAGAGGGAGAAGAGACATATATTATTACAGAAAAATAAGACTATGTTATCAGAGAAGATAGGACATACATTAATAGAGGAAGAAGAGACATATATTATTACAGAAAGATAAGACTATGTTATCAGGGAAGATAGGACATACATTAATAGAGGGAGAAGAGACATATATTATTACAGAAAGATAATACTATGTTATCAGAGAAGATAGGACATAC
>NW_013850633.1:0-639 GCF_000517525.1 Limulus polyphemus
TGCCAACGATTCCTCAACATTTCCTTTGATTCGTATTATAATTAATAACTATCAGTACTGACAATGATTCTTCAACATTTCCTTTGTTCCGTATTATAATTAATAACTATTAGTTCTGACAATGATTCTTCAACATTTCCTTTGTTTTGTATAATAATTAATAACTATCAGTACTGACAATTGTTCTATAATATTTCCTTTGTTTCGTATTATATTTAACAACTATCAGTAATGCCAATGGTTCCTCAACATTTCTTTTATTTGGTATTATAATTAATAACTATCAGTACTGTCAATGGTTCTTCATCATTTTCTTTTTTATGTATTATGATTAATTACTATCAGTACTGCCAATGATTCTTCAACATTTCCTTTGTTTCGTATTATAATTAATAACTATGAGTACTTTTCTATTATAATTAATAACTATTAGTACTGACAATGATTCTTCATACATTTCTTTTGTTTCGTATTATAATTAATAACTATCAGTACTACCTCTGGTTCAATAACATTTCCCTTATTCTGTATTATAAATAATAACTATCAGTACTGCCAATGATTCTTCAACATTTCCTTTGTTTTGTATTATAATTAATAACTATTAATACTGACAATTGTTCTATAAAATTTCCTTTG
>NW_013850634.1:0-364 GCF_000517525.1 Limulus polyphemus
GTGTACCTACATAACAAATTTGGTGAAGAATCATCAATTTAGGACCCTGTGGTAACGAGAAATCGAAAAACAATTATTTGCCAAAAGCTTCACTGCAGTACACATACGCTTTCAGAAAAGCCAATAAAAGAGTAACATAAAACGACCACAAAAGTCGCAAACATGATAATAGAAGGCTAGAATTTTGCATGTAAATACGCAACTATGCAACGAACGTTCATACAAAATTTGGAGATGATCCGTCCAAATGGAACGACGTACTGGTACAAAACGCAAAACGTTCCATAACTCCTTTAAAACAAACAGTAGGAAGGTAAAACTCTGACATATTACTACGCAACGTTGAAGTGTACGTACATACCAA
>NW_013850635.1:0-364 GCF_000517525.1 Limulus polyphemus
AGTACACAGTATCGTTAAATCTTGTGTCTTCTTATTGACAGAACACAGTATTGTTAAATCGTGTGTCTTCTTATTGACAGTACACAGTTTTTAAATCTTAGTGTCTTCTTATTGAAAGTACACAGTATCGTTAAATCTTGTTTCTTCTTATTGACAGTACACAGTATCGTTAAATCTTGTGTCTTTTATTGATAGTACACAGTATTGCTAAATAGTGTGTCTTCTTATTGACAGGACACAGTATCGTAAAATCTTGTGTCTTCTTATTGACAGTACACAGTATCGTTGATAATGTGTCTTGTTATTGACAGTACACAGTATCGTTAAATCTTGTGTCTTCTTATAGATAGTACACAGTATTGCT
>NW_013850636.1:0-367 GCF_000517525.1 Limulus polyphemus
ATCATAGAGACTATAAACAAGGGTAGTGAATCATAGAGACTATAAACAAGGGTAGTGAATCATAGAGACTATAAACAAGGGTAGTGAATCATAGAGACTATAAAAAAGGGTGGTAAATCACAGTAACGAGAAACAAGCTAGTGAATCGTGGTGACAAGAAACAGGGGTAGTGAATCATAGAGACTATAAACAAGGGTAGTGAATCATAGAGACTATAAACAAGGGTAGTGAATCATAGAGACTATAAACAAGGGTAGTGAATCATTGTGAAAAGAAACAAGCTAGTGAATCATAGCGACTAGAAACAAGGATAGTGAACTGTAGTGACGAGAAACAAGGGTAGTAGAATCATAGTGACGAGAAACAA
>NW_013850637.1:0-363 GCF_000517525.1 Limulus polyphemus
CCTTCAAAACGTTGACGACTCTACATGTTGAAGGCCATATATAGGCTCAAATAAAATGTTTTTAATTGTGTACCAGTTTAACGTTGAATATTATTTATGATTTTAACTTTACACACAAGTGCCAAAATACTATAATTAATGTAGGAGTGTCACCAGACTTTTACTATAAACTACACGACCTGTGACCCGTTGGGTCACCCACTATTCAGAGGTTATGAAGAATTCAAGCTAATTTCAATATTTCACCGAAATGAAGGTTCATTTTGAGATAATTTAATTAAATATTTCAAACCATTCGTGTTATACATAATTCAAGAAAAGATATTTGATTGTTGATCGGGAGTAAAAGGAGAGACCATTTCA
>NW_013850638.1:0-354 GCF_000517525.1 Limulus polyphemus
GCTCTGCCCACCACGGGTATCGAAACCCGGTTTTTAGCGTTGTAAGTTCGCAGACATACCGCTGTGCCACTAGGGGGTTTTATATTATTACATAAACTATTTATTTTGGGACCAGCTATTAACTGAGCATAATTTTCAACGTCAAAATAGTAGTAATAATAATAATAATAAACAGTAGTACTACTAATAATAATAAATAGTAATGATAATAATAATAATAATTATAAATAGTAGTAATAATAATAAATAGTAGTAATAATAATTATAAATAGTAATAATAATAATAATAAATAGTAGTACTAATAATAATAAATAGTAGCAATAATAATAATAACAATAAACAGTAGTAATAAT
>NW_013850639.1:0-363 GCF_000517525.1 Limulus polyphemus
CCAAACTAGTCAAAGTTTTGATTAGTTTTAAATCCCCCGGTGGCTCAGTGGTAACACTATTAACTTCTACGTATTGATGTTCATGGTTTTTATTACAAACACACCACTAACTTCTACGTATTGATGTTTATAATTTTTATTACAAACACACCACTAACTTCTACGTATTGATGTTTATAGTTTTTATTACAAACACACCACTAACTTCTACGTATTGATGTTCATGGTTTTTATTACAAACACACCACTAACTTCTACGTATTGATGTTTATAATTTTTATTACAAACTACACCACTAACTTCTACGTATTGATATTTATAGTTTCTGTTACAAACTACACCACTAACTTCTACGTATTGATG
>NW_013850640.1:0-366 GCF_000517525.1 Limulus polyphemus
CTTGTGGCTTCATTCTGTTCATCATCTTCTATTACCTCATTATCACTTGTGGCTTCATTCTGTTTGTCATCTTCTGTTATCTCATTAACACTTGTTGTTTGATTCTGTTCATCATCTTCTATTACCTTATTATCACTTGTGGCTTCATTCTGTTCATCATCTTCTATTTCCTCATTATCACTTCTGGCTTCATTCTGTTGATGATCTTCTTTTACTTTCTTATCACATGTGACTAAATTCTGTTCATCATCTTCTATTACCTCATTATCACTTCTGGCTTCATTCTGTTGATGATCTTCTTTTACTTTCTTATCACATGTGACTAAATTCTGTTCATCATCTTCTATTACCTCATTATCACTTGTG
>NW_013850641.1:0-366 GCF_000517525.1 Limulus polyphemus
AACATTACAGCTTCAAAACTGAATACCCGTGAAACATTACAGCTTCAAAACTGAATACCCGTGAAACATTACAGCTTCAAAACTGAATACCCGTGGAACATTACAGCGTCAAAACTGAATACCCGTGGAACATTACAGCCTCAAAACTGAATACCCGTGAAACATTACAGCTTCAAAACTGAATACCCGTGAAACATTACAGCTTCAAAACTGAATACCCGTAGAACATTACAGCTTCAAAACTGAATACCCGTGGAACATTACAGCTTCAAAACTGAATACCCGTGGAACATTACAGCTTCAAAACTGAATACCCGTGGAACATTACAGCTTCAAAACTGAATACCCGTGGAACATTATGGCTTC
>NW_013850642.1:0-366 GCF_000517525.1 Limulus polyphemus
ACCTCAACATCTTGGGATTTATGTCCAAACATCATATTGGGGGCTGGAATCCGGTAGTTTTTTTATATTGAAATAAGTGTCATATTTTTGGTTTGTATCTCTTTAGAACCTCTGAAGATCCAGGTAGTAGCAAGGAAGGGTGGAGGATGGGAGCTAGACTAATAACTTAGGTTGGGCTTAGTATAGTAATATCTCAACATCTTGGGATTTATGTCCAAACATCATATTGGGGGCTGGAATCCGGTAGTTTTTTTATATTGAAATAAGTGTCATATTTTTGGTTTGTATCTCTTTAGAACCTCTGAAGATCCAGATAGTAGCATGGAAGGGTGGAGGATGGGAGCTAGACTAATAACTTAGGTTGGG
>NW_013850643.1:0-365 GCF_000517525.1 Limulus polyphemus
GTAGACAGTATCGTTCTGTTGAGAGGATTGATTGTTATTAGTAATAGCCTTGTTGACAGTATCGTTCTGTTGAGAGGATTGATTGCTATTAGTAACAAACTTGTAGACAGTATAGTTCTGTTGAGAGGATTGATTGTTATTAGTAATAGCCTTGTTGACAGTAACGTTCTATTGAGAGGATTGATTGCTATTAGTAACAAACTTGTTAACAGTATAGTTCTGTTGAGAGGATTGATTGTTATTAGTAATAGCCTTGTAGACAGTATCGTTCTGTTGAGAAGATTAATTGCTATTAGTAACAAACTTGTTACAGTATCGTTCTGTTGAGAGGATTGATTGTTATTAGTAATAGCCTTATAATGGCT
>NW_013850644.1:0-366 GCF_000517525.1 Limulus polyphemus
ACTGTGAAAGTCATAAGGGTATTGAAAAGTCGATTTGTTTCTTCTATATTTTACATAAGCTAAAAAATATTATACTTCTAGTGTAAATTATGTTATCATTACCCCTTGAAGTTATCTTTCTTACAAATATTTGGTGTTACTTTTAAAAGCTTAATTATAGGTGAAACAGGAATTACCGGCCAATAACACGGGCCTGCGATGGTTTTATTGTCTTGAATTTTTTAAAAGGTTCTACGGTAATTTCTGTACACCGAATCCGAAAATGATATCCATTTTTCTCTATCGCCTATAGATTTTTCACAAAACGTCATAACGCATTACATAAAAGAAAAACCACAATAGTAGTTTTGAGACTAAAAGACATAG
>NW_013850645.1:0-366 GCF_000517525.1 Limulus polyphemus
TTGTTACGCCTCCAGTCGTTAGTTGATTTTCCGTAACTTCGTTCCGACGAAACTTTAGCGACACATGTCCTTACATAATAAAACTGGTTTATTCTTTCCGAATACAACTTTACGATACACTTATTTTCAACAGTCGCGCTATAACACACGCTATATCTCACGTGGCCAACAATATTTTATCCGCATACATTCAATTACTCATTACCTACACACATTGTCCCGTCACGTTGTCATAATCTTATATATATATACCAGCCCACCCCCAATCTAGCAATTGCTAGGGCACTCCCGAAGGAACAGGATAGTTCTAGAAAACGGGTGGCGTGATACTAGTCACGTGACCTCGCTGACGCAACAGAGTGTTTT
>NW_013850646.1:0-366 GCF_000517525.1 Limulus polyphemus
AATTACACAATGGGCTATTTGTGCTCTGCCAACGACGGGTATCGAAACCCGGATTCTAGCATTGTAAGTCCACAGACATACCGCTGTGCCACTGGGGGGGGGGGGGTTGGCACACCGACTACAATCATATCTGTATATAAACCCATATATATCAACTTACAGATATTTGTAATATGAAAAGCAGTTATTGTCAAACATTGGTCGGATCAACCCAGAAACTGATACAAATCTTGACTTATAAAAAAATAAAATACACAGCCTCGCGGATTTCAAGATTGAATAGAAGCACACAGCAATATTTCACAGATCGCCTCCTACCGTAGACTTCCCTAAATTTGTATAGTTTCATAACGTCAGCTACTCGTA
>NW_013850647.1:0-366 GCF_000517525.1 Limulus polyphemus
AATCAGTTCTGGTTTTAGTTCTTCTATAATTGTGGAGGTAAGCCTAACCTAAACCCTGTACTTAACTTATCTTCCAATCAGTTCTAGTTTTTGTTCTTCTATAATTGTGGACCTTGAACTGAACTTATCTTCCAATCAGTTCTGGTTTTTGTTCTTCTATAATTGTAGAGGTAAGCCTAACCTAGACCTTGAACTTAACTTATCTTCCAATCAGTTCTGGTTTTTGTTCTTCTATAATTGTGGAGGTAAGCCTAATCTAGACCTTGAACTGAACTTATCTTCCAATCAGTTCTGGTTTTTGTTCTTCTATAATTGTGGAGGTAAGCCTAATCTAGACCTTGAACGTAACTTATCTTCCAATCAGTT
>NW_013850648.1:0-364 GCF_000517525.1 Limulus polyphemus
TTGTCACGTCAACGCCGTGACCATCTTATATTTACCAGAACATCCCCAATCTAGCAAATGCTAGAGCACTCCGAAGGAACATGTAACTCTAGAAAACGGGTGGCGTGATACTAGTCACGTGATCTCGCTGACGCAACACTGCCCCCTCCTTAGTATTGTTCGTCCCGAACAATAGCCACTTACAATAAACCAATAACAATTAACAATAACTTAATTAAATGTACAGAATTACAAACACAAAATTACAATTCAACAAAGTCTCTTAATTGTACGGGACGTATCTTCTTCCGTACTGGTCTCCCTCCGTCTCGTTGGCTTCTGCTTCATGTGGGGTTCATCTGCTTCATCAGTAAATGTCCTATCA
>NW_013850649.1:0-364 GCF_000517525.1 Limulus polyphemus
GTTCTCCCTACCGTATCACACATACAGTACTCCCAGCTCTTCCATTAGTGTTCTCCCTACCGTATCACACATACAGTTCTCCCAGCTCTTCCATATGTGTTCTCCCTACCGTATCACACATACAGTACTCCCAGCTCTTCCATTAGTGTTCTCCTTACCGTGTCACACATACAGTTCTCCCAGCTCTTCCATTAGTGTTCTCCCTACCGTATCACACATACAGTACTCCCAGCTCTTCCATTAGTGTTCTCCCTACTTTATCACACATACAGGATTCCTAGCTCTTCCATATGTGTTCTCCCTACCGTATCACACATACAGTACTCCCAGCTCTTCCATTAGTGTTCTTCCTACTGTATCACAC
>NW_013850650.1:0-467 GCF_000517525.1 Limulus polyphemus
AAGGACTTTTTTCGTTGTAAAGCGGGTATGGAGGAAAAGCTTGGTGAACCCGAACATGACTTAGATGATGAGATGAGCTCTGACAAAAAGAAAAGGAAATAGCAGCAACCACAAAAGTAAGAAAAGGAGATGAAATGAAGGAGACGATAGATGAAGCAGACGATAGAAAATACGTATAAACATTAAGTTACTGTCAATAAAAGAATAATTATTGAATTTGTCATGTGAAATAATAACTAAAGGAAACAAGACATACTGAAAAAAACAAAAAACGACAGAGAACAGACATTTTGAGTTCAGAAGGAAAAGTGTAAAATTATTCGGGATGGTTAACGATCGAAACAGCAAGTAATTGAAAGAGCCTTGGGAACGAGATTAAAAGCGAGGGTAACGTACTGACGAAACAGCGCATTATTATTATTTCTATATGTACAATTTTTTGTTTGTTGTTAATTGCTTGTTTGTTT
>NW_013850651.1:0-364 GCF_000517525.1 Limulus polyphemus
GTTTAGTGATAAGCACAAGATACGCAATGGGTTATTTGTGCTCTGCTCACTGCGGGTACCGAAACTCAGTTTTTAGAGTTATTAGCCCTGAAACTTACCGTCGAGCCACCGAGAAAGGAGTGCACACTCTGTAAAAAATTTCCAATTTTATAATGTTTTAATTTTATCCCTTCTTCATTATATGTTTAGTTTTCAACTTCCTCTAAACAAAAGATAAGATTACACATGATGATTCTTTCCAGATTAGTTTTACTAAAATCGAAGTGTCAACATGCCTCAATGCTCCCCCCCCAGTGGCGCAGCGGTATGTCTACGGACTTACAACGCTAAAAACCGGGTTTCGATACCCGTGGTGGGCAGAGCA
>NW_013850652.1:0-366 GCF_000517525.1 Limulus polyphemus
CAATAATAGTGACGTTTTCTGAAAAAAGTGAACACTGAGAACAGGTAAGATTGAAACATGCAACTCTACTAGCCATTACTCTTTAAAAACAATATTAATAACTAATTTCAAAATGCAATAAATGCGTAAGCTAGCCAAAATACTTCATGTTCCTACATGGGAACAATGCAGGAAAAATATTACTTAGTTTATTTACATTTTAATCAATTTTATTACCCTTGTTTTTCCCCCCTTTGGACAATCAGCATTTTTCCACTTGCTCATTTGTTTCTGACAAACCAATACTTTAGATTTCTAAGGTACCAGTAAGTCCTCTGCTTGCTTCACAAGTTAAGGTTACATGTGTGCTAATGTTTTATTAATTAA
>NW_013850653.1:0-366 GCF_000517525.1 Limulus polyphemus
GGTTATTTTAAAGTATTGCATCAGGTATGGAATGACTTAACTAAAGTGTTATTTTAAACTATTGCATCAGGTATGGAATGACTTAACTAAAGTGTTATTTTAAAGTATTGCATCAGATATGGAATGACTTAACTAAAGGGTTATTTTAAACTATTGCATCAGGTATGGAATGACGTAACTAAAGGGTTATTTTAAAGTATTGCATCAGGTATTGAATGACTTAACTAAAGTGTTATTTTAAAGTATTGTATCAGGTTTGGAATGACTTAACTAAAGGGTTATTTTAAAGTATTGTATCAGGTTTGGAATGACTTAAATAAAGGGTTATTTAAAGTATTGCATCAGGTTTGGAATGACTTAACTAAA
>NW_013850654.1:0-366 GCF_000517525.1 Limulus polyphemus
GCTCTACGTCTCCCGTGGCTTAAGACACTAAAAACCCTAATGAATTACGTTATAGTGAATTTGAATTATTCCATAGTGTAGAGCGTGACTGAAAGATGTTCCTTGGTTTTTTTGCTCTACGTCTCTCGTGGCTTATAACTCTAAAAACCACAATAAATTACGTTGTAGTGAATATGAATTATTTCATAATGTATAGCGTGACTCAAAGATGTTCCAAGGTTTGTTGCTCTACGTCTCACGTGGCTTAAGACACTATAATCCCTAATGAATACGTTGTAGTGAATATTAATTATTTCATAATGTAAAGCGTGACTGAAAGATGTTCCTAGGTTTTCTTGCTCTACGTTTCTCGTGGCTTAAGACAAT
>NW_013850655.1:0-365 GCF_000517525.1 Limulus polyphemus
ATAAAACTGAACAAATTGTAATCAGCAACCACTGAACCTTCTGATACAAATCTGAACAAACTGAGATGAGCAACCACTGGATCTGTTAATACAAAACTGAACCAACTGAGATTAGCAATCACTGGACCTGCTGATACAAAACTGAACAAACTGAGATCACCAACCACTAGAACTGCTGATACCAAACTGAACAAACTGAGATGAGCAACCACTAGATCTTCTGATACACAACTGAACAATTTGAGATGAGCAACCACTGCATTTGTTGGTAGTAAACTATACCATCTGAGATTAGCAACCACTGGATCTGCTGATACAAAACTGAACAAACTGCGATTAGCAACTACTAGAATTGCTGGTACAAG
>NW_013850656.1:0-366 GCF_000517525.1 Limulus polyphemus
AAACTCAGCAGTAACTGTTTTACTCTGAGAAACTCAGCACTAAGTACCTCTTGACACTGAGAAACTCAGCAGTACTTGTTTTTACTCTGAGAAACTCAGCATTAAGTACCTCTTGACACTGAGAAACTCAGCAGTACTTGTTTTTACTCTGAGAAACTCAGCACTAAGTACCTCTTGACACTGGGAAACTCAGCAGTACTTGTTTTTACTCTGGGAAACTCAACACTAAGTACCTCTTGACACTGCGAGGAACTCAGTACCAAGTGTGTGTTGAGACTCTGTGGAATTCAGTACCAAATCTAAGAAACTGAACACAATGAGTCAGGTAGGCTCACTGAAGAATTCGACAAACTTCAAATAAATATT
>NW_013850657.1:0-367 GCF_000517525.1 Limulus polyphemus
GTAATTCTGTACATATAATTAAGTTATTGTTCATTGTTTATTGTTTTAATTTAAGTGGCTATTGTTCGGGACGAACAATTTTAAGGACGGGGCAGTGTTGCGTCAGCGGAGGTCACGTGACTATTATCACGCCACGTCCTTTTCGAACCTTCGTGAATTGTCGGGAGACTACTAGATTGGAGTAGTCTTGTATATATAAGACCGTCACACCGTGATGGCAATAGTGTGTAATGTAATGAGTAATTGAATGTATGCTGACAGAGTATTGTTGAACCAAGCACGTGACACGTTCGTCGTGAATTATAGCGTTTGTTATAGAGCGATTGTTGAAATTAAGTGTATCGCAAAGTTGTATACGGAAAGAACA
>NW_013850658.1:0-366 GCF_000517525.1 Limulus polyphemus
GTTCCGACAAGGTTTTGTCATCATCAGGTACCTTGTCGAAACGTTGTACATTTGCTGTTGTGTTAAACTTATATTAAAGCTTTTCTTCATTACCCATTCAAGCCGTCTCCAGCCATTATCATGATACTTTGTTACGCTATTTTAATTATTATGACACTTCGTTACACTATGTTAATTATTATGACACTTCGTTACGCTATGTTAATTATTATGACACTTCGTTACGCTATGTTAATTATTATGACACTTCGTTACGCTATGTTAATTATTATGACACTTCGATACGCTATGTTAATTATCATGACACTTCGATACGCTATGTTAATTATCATGACACTTCGTTACGCTATGTTAATTATCATAACA
>NW_013850659.1:0-704 GCF_000517525.1 Limulus polyphemus
GGTGTTATGTAATATTTAGTGTCTTGCTACATTTTGGTGTCATGTTACATTCAGTGTCCTGCTACATTTTGGTGTCATGTTACATTCAGTGTCCTGCTACATTTTGGTGTCATGTTACATTCAGTGTCCTGCTACATTTACTGTCATGTTACATTCAGTGTCCTGCTACATTTGGTGTTATGTAATATTTAGTGTCTTGCTACATTTTGGTGTCATGTTACATTCAGTGTCCTGCTACATTTTGGTGTCATGTTACATTCAGTGTCCTGCTACATTTAATGTCATGTTACATTCAGTGTCCTGCTACATTTAATGTCATGTTACATTCAGTGTCCTGCTACATTTGATGTTATGTAACATTCAGTATTCCTGCTACATTTACTGTCATGTTACATTCAGTGTCCTGCTACATTTGGTGTTATGTAATATTTAGTGTCTTGCTACATTTTGGTGTCATGTTACATTCAGTGTCCTGCTACATTTGGTGTTATGTAACATTCAGTATCCTGCTACATTTACTGTCATGTTACATTCAGTGTCCTGCTACATTTGGTGTTATGTAATATTTAGTGTCTTGCTACATTTTGGTGTCATGTTACATTCAGTGTCCTGCTACATTTATTGCCATGTTACATTCAGTGTCCTGCTACATTTACTGTCATGTTACATTCAGTGTCCTGCTACATTTGGTGTTATGTAATGTT
>NW_013850660.1:0-315 GCF_000517525.1 Limulus polyphemus
ATCTCACCATTAGCCAATACCGAACATTGTTACTATTTTATGAGAAACATTATTCATCTAAGAATTAGCCAATAGCAAACATTATTAATCTAACCATTAGCCAATACCAAACATTGTTCATTTAACCATTAGGCAATACCTAACACTGTTCATCTAACCATTAGCCATTACCAAACATTGTTCATCTAACCATTAGCCAATACCGAACATTGTTACTATTTTATGAGAAACATTAATTCATCTAACCATTAGCCAATAGCAAACATTATTAATCTAACCATTAGCCAATACCAAACATTGTTCATCTAACCATTA
>NW_013850661.1:0-364 GCF_000517525.1 Limulus polyphemus
CTTCTTATTGACAGGACACAGTATTGTTAAATCTTGTGTCTTCTAATTGACAGTACACAGTGTTGATAAATCCTGTATCTTCTTATTGACAGGACACAGTATTTTTAAATCTTGTGTCTTTTTATTGACAGTACACAGTATCGTTAAATCTTTTGGGTTGTTATTGATAGTACACAGTATCATTAAATCTATGACTTGTTATGATAGTACACAGTATCGTTAAATCTTTTGTCTTCTTATTGACAGTACACTGTATTGATTAATCCTGTATCTTCTTATTGACAGGACACAGTATTGTTAAATCTTGTGTCTTTTTATTGACAGTACACAGTATCGTTAAATCTTTTAGGCTTGTTATTGATTA
>NW_013850662.1:0-364 GCF_000517525.1 Limulus polyphemus
CATTATAACGCCCCACAGCTGAAAGGGCGAGCATGTTTGGTGGGATGCGGATTCGAACCCGCAACCCTCAGATTGTGAGTCGAGCGCCTTATCCACCTGGCCATGCCGGCTATCCATCCATCCACTTTATAGAACACTACAGTGAATTGCGTTATTCAGTACACACTGTGGATTCATGTTAAACAGAGAACATCCACGTTATAGAACACTACAGTGAAGAGAACACTCATTATAGAACACTACAGTGAATTACGTTATTCAGTACACACTGTGGATTCATGTTGAACAGAGAACATCCACGTTATAGAACACTACAGTGAATTGTCTTATTCAGTACACTCAATATGAATTCATGTTAAACAGA
>NW_013850663.1:0-365 GCF_000517525.1 Limulus polyphemus
TGTGGCTTCCTTCGTAACTGGATCACTCCTAGTACTGACATTCATATCTGGGATGTGACTTCTAAACAGGACTGAAAATGTCTGCATTAGGGTTTAGCTGCGGGGTCTAGAAGGGGCTTGCCATTGTCTGGGGCTGATTAAGTCGATGGTTAATGTATCCTCCTTGCGTAAAAGACAATAGATCATCCTTTAATGTATCTAATTCGCTTTTAAATTTACTAATGGTTTCCATTTGTACTTCTTGCCACTGTTGTTGACTTTCCTGTAGTTGCTGCTGACTTTCCTGCAACTGTTGGAGACTTTCTTCCTGTTTCCTTTCTTGTTCTAGTTGCCACTGCTGTAATCTCTCTTCTTGTTTCTTTTCT
>NW_013850664.1:0-638 GCF_000517525.1 Limulus polyphemus
GCTCAAATTGTGCTCTATATGCTTCCCACGGCGCCCTCCCATCGAATTCATGTGGCTTCCTTCGTACTGGATCACCCCTATTGCTGACATTCATATCTGGGATGTGACTTCTAACAGGACTGAAGATGTCTGCATTAGGGTTTAGCTGCGGGGTTTGGAAGGGGCTTGCCATTGTCTGGGGCTGATTAAGTCGATGGTTAGTGTATCCTCCTTGTGTAAAAGACAATAAATCACCCTTTAATGTATTTAATTCGCTTTTAAATTTACTAATGTTTTCCATTTGTACTTGTTGCCACTGTTGTTGACTTTCCTGCAACTGTTGGATACTTTCTTCCTGTTAATTTTCTCGTTCTTCTTGTTTCCTTTCTTTTTCCTCCAACAACTGCTGTAATCTCTCCTTGTTTATTTGGCTTTCGAGCTGCTATTGTTGCAGGTTTTCTTGCAAATGCTGTTCTCTCTATTCTTGTTTCTTTTCTTTTTTCTCCAACAGCTGCTGTAATATCTCTTCTTGTTTCTTTTCTGGTTCTTCTTGTTTCTTTTTCCTCCAACAGCTGCTATAATCTCTCTTCTTGTTTCTTTTTTCTCCTAACAGCTGCTGTAATCTCTCTTCTTGTTTCTTTTCTCGTTCTTCTTGTTTC
>NW_013850665.1:0-405 GCF_000517525.1 Limulus polyphemus
AACAATTGAGTACACGGGGTCTTCATGACCTTAAGATGTAGTCAAGTTTGTCATGCTGTTTATTTATAACTGAATTTTATATATCAAGTGAATTCTTGGGATCATTATTACCTTATGATGTAATGTACTATGATATAGAGATGTAATATAACAATTTTTTATAGAAAAAGTGAATACACCGGGTCTTTATGACCTTATGATGTAATGAACAATGACATGTTGTTGTAATTATAACTGCATTTTATATAACGAGTGAAAACATGGTCTCTTTATGACCTTATGATATAATGTATTATGACATGCTGTTGTAATTGAAACTGTATCTTATAAAACAAGTGAATACACGAGGTCTTTATGACCTGATGATGTAATGTATTATCACATGCTGTTGTAATTATAACTGTA
>NW_013850666.1:0-1139 GCF_000517525.1 Limulus polyphemus
ATGAGTATGAGGGTTATAAATTCGGTAACTATAGTTACACTTAGGTGTTTATGGAGTAGTTGTACCAAGTAAGGCTAAAGATGAGTATGGTGGTTATAAATTCTGTAACATGAGTTACACCTAGGTGTTCATTGAATAGTTGTACCAAGTAAAGAAAAAGATGAGTATGATGGTTATAAATTAGGTAACTAGAGTTACACCTAGGTATTCGTGGAGTTGTTGTACCAAATAATCCTTAAGATGAGTATGTTGGTTACAAATTCGGTAACTAGAGTTACACCTAGGTGTTCGTGGAGTTGTTGTACCAAATAACTCTAAAGATGCGTATGGTGGTTACAAATTCGGTTACTAGAGTTACACCTAGGTAACTCCACGAACACCTAGGTGTTACTCTAGTTACCGAATTTATAACCACCATACTCATTTTTAGGCTTACTTGGTACAACTACTCCATGAACATTAGCCTTACTTGGTACAACCACTCCACGAATACCTACGTGTAACTATAGTTACCTAATTTATAGCCACCATACTCATCGTTAGCTTTACTTGGTACAACGATGAATATGGTGGTTATAAATTCGGTAACTAGAGTTACACCTAGGTATTCGTGGAGTTGTTGTAACAAATAACGCTATAGATGAATATGGTGGTTATAAATTCGGTAACTAGAGTTACACCCAGTTGATCGTGGTGTTTTATTTGGTACAACCGCTAAAGATGAGTATGGTTGGTACAACTACTCCATGAACACCTAGGTGTAACTCTAGTTACCGAATTTATAACCGGTAACTAGAGTTACATCTAGTTATTCGTGGAGTTGTTGTACGAAGTATGGCTAAAGATAAGTATGGTGGTTATAAATTCGGTAACTAGAGTTACATCTAGGTATTCGTGGAGTTGTTGTACCAAATAACGCTAAAGAGAGTATGGGGTTATGAATTCCGTAACTAGAGTTAAACCTAGGTGTTCCTGGAACTAGGTGTTCGTGGAGTTAGTGTACCAAATAACGCTAAAGATGAGTATGGTTGTTATAAATTCGGTAACTATAGTTAGACCTAGGTGTTAATGGAGTAGTTTTGCCAAGTAAAGCTAAAGATGAGTATGGTGGTTAAAAATTCGGTAAATAGTGTTACACC
>NW_013850667.1:0-366 GCF_000517525.1 Limulus polyphemus
TGTAACTCTAATTACCGAATTTATAACCACCATACTCATCTTTAGCCTTACTTGGTACAACTACTCCATGAACACCTAGATGTAACTCTAGTTTCCGAATTTATAACCACCATACTCATCTTTAGCCTTACTTGGTACAACTTCTCCATGAAACCTAGTTGTAACTCTAGTTACAGAATTTTTAACCACCATACTCATCTTTAGCCTTACTTGGTACAACTATTCCATAAATATCTAGGTGTAACTATAGTTAGCGAGTTTATATCCAACATACTCATCTTTAGCCTTACTTGGTAAAACTACTCCATGAACACTTAGGTGTAACACTAGTTACAGAATTTATAACTACCATATTCATCTTTAGCC
>NW_013850668.1:0-512 GCF_000517525.1 Limulus polyphemus
CAAGCCAGACCTTGGTCAGCAATCTTATATCTGTAATATATCAGTTACATGATTTAGCAGGTCCTGTGAGCTATGTTCAAGCCAGACCTTGGTCAGCAATCTGATATCTGTAATACATCAGTTACGTGATTGAGCAGGTTCTGTGAACTAGGTTCTAGCCAGACCTTGATTACCAATCTAATATCTGTCATGAATCATGTACATTATTTAACAGGTACTGTGAGCTATGTTCTAGACATTGATTACCAATCTGATACCTGTCATGAATCAGTTACATTATTTAACAGGTCCTGTGAGCTGTGTTCTAGCCAGACCTTGGTCAGCAATCTGATATCTGTCATGAATCGTGTACATGATTTAGCAGGTCCTGTGAGCTATGTTATAGACCTTGATTACCAATCTGATATCTGTCATGAATCATGTACATGATTTAGCCGGTCCTGTGAGCTACGTTCTAGACATTGATTACCAATATGATATCTGTCATGAATCATGTACATGATTTAGCATGT